>NC_064638.1:795640448-795944198 GCF_023864345.2 Schistocerca serialis cubense
TAGGATGTAGTTAATCAGGTAGCGTCTGATATCTAGGTGTGTCACAACAACCTTTGATTTCACTTTAACACCGTAACCATGACTTCCTATTTCGTTATCTCGTTTTTCACAACTAACGTCACGGTGGATCCTATGTTACCACGACTTGCTCATTATCGTGTCAAGCGCATGTGTTAGTTCCTATCTCTGTATGAATGGCAACCTTCCTTATACCATGAATAAGGTAATGATTTCTGTCACATTGTTTCAAGGTGATTCGATCGCGATCGTTGGGGGTAGCACTTCTTTCGTCTTATATTCCACAGTACCTTGCGGGCCAACCACGTGTGTCTGTGTACATTGAGATTGAGATAGTTTAATGTTTCACGTGCCTTTTGTTAATTTTTGACGTAGATGTGTGCCACATATAGTTTTCCCCCTTGTGTGTGGATTATTTTGATAAAAATAAAAGCGAGACAGTGATTATATTCCCTATGCTGTTATTTATGCAGCAAGTTAACCTTCATCACTCTTTGATTATTGAGCGACCAAGGCCATCAACCATACTTACATGTGAGGAGGACTTTGCTTTAAACAAATCCGTTACATGAATTCCTGTACACATTGTGTACCACACAGTGGATATCTTTCAATTGGCTTACCATTCTCCCCATTGATGACTGGCATCCCTGCCAGGATACATTATTTTACCATTAGCAGAACTCTTTCAATATCAACTGAGTGGAAATAAATATTTCGCTATGTCGACGACGTATTTGAACTCCAGCACGATATACATCGTCTTATTGGAGGTGGAATGGCGTTGCATTCCACTCTCCTATGAGATGCCTTGCTGGGCCGATTATAAGGAGATACGAAGTTTCTCCGGTAAATGCAGCCAGGCTACAATAGGCGGAGAAGTGTCGCAGCAATTGCAGTCGAGTCAGATCACGAAGAATGAACTTTCGAACTACTGCTCAGGTACTTAATGATTACTACGACAATGATACACAGACCTGCTACTTTTACCATTGGTGGAGTTGTCAAATGTATGAACATTTGTTTACCAAATGCCACACATAGCATTCGAAAGTAATCATTGTGGTCTGAAACCAGTCACGATCGTGTCAAAAAGAGTGATTATGTCAAAAATTAACAAATCATTATAACTGAACTAGTAACTGATTGCCATAAAAGGACTGTCGTTTTTTCCCAAAGGATATTAGTAGTGGGACAGAGTATGTTCTGCCCCACTCTCCACTGTTGCCAGATGTATCCAAGATGGTGGCGATGACATCATCCAAGATCGCGGCCTTTAGACTTGGCGATGACGTCATCCAAGATGGCGGCTATGGCGTCATCCAAGATAGCTGATTTTGGCAGGAAGTCTGAATTTTGGCAGGAAGATAGGTCAATAGGGCTATCTCCAGTAACCTAACCCCCCCCTCCCCTCCCCTCTCCCAGAAAATGGTGGGAAGTTCAAATTCCATCAGGACAATGCAATATCTTCCCACCTAAGAAATTGGTGGGACGATAGGTCACTTGGGCTATCTCCACTAACCAAAGTCACCCAACTGCCACCTCTTCCTAAGAATTGGTGGGAAGTTTGAATTTTGGAGGGAAGATAGGCTACTAGGCCTATCTCTACTAACCTAAGAAAATGGTGGGAAAGAAAGGACACAGACATACAGAAAACAGAGCAAATGCTCTCCAAATGTGGAGGTGACTGGATACAATCGAGTACAGTGTTATACTACACCTCCCGACCAGTGCATTTGGGCTAAGTGTTGGCAGCTGTGCTACATTTACAAACAATTTTAGAACACAGAGCGAGAGGTTATGTCATGATCGCATTGATAGGTCTGGCAGAAAAAAATCGATAGAATAGCGAAAAATGACAGGGGGATAGGTATAAACTGACCGAATATACACCAAAATGCGATGTACTCCATCCCCCCCTGCCGCATGTTAAGAGTAAAATCGATACTTCAGTTTCATAACTAAGCTAGCGATAGGTGTTTGTGAGACACTGCAATCCCCAGTGTATACATCTGATTGACAGGTGTGCTGTTTACAGAGTTACTGGCGGAATGACTTATAATTTTCACATGTCGGACGCTGTTGCTATGCTTTTATTTGTTTCTTTATAGGAGGTATTCCCCATTACTAACCATAATTTTATATAGGGCTGATGCAGGCATAATACAATTTCTGAAGCGTGATCGTATGTGAAAAGTGGACGCTATACATCTCTGGAAAGCTATATTGTGCTTGTATTGTACAGAGCCAATGTTTTAAGGAAGTAGTTTTTTCGTTTTATGTTTCGATAACATAGTTTATCGTGGAGAAACCGAGAAGGATGTATGTCATGCGCTTGAAATATATTTCTTGCATTGGAATATTAACATCGCCACATTCCATATGGCTGATAGGTCGGAAACGCAAGCGATCTAACATTATAGCCGTTTTAAGTGCGGTATGTTGTAGCCTTAGGAGTGCGTATGTTTATGTTCTCTCTTACAAATACCTTCCAGGTGCCATCCTAGACTCTGGAATAATACTTTAAAATTGATAGCTTGGTTTATTTACGTAAAAATGCTTTGAACTCCAACGCGCATAAAAATCACCCATTTCTTGTTCCTCTTCACCATCTGCTATTACATCACAACACTTTGAAATCTGTTACTATACATCGATAAGGAGTGCTAACCACCTCAACATGGATGCATCTCGAGAAATCTTGCGCACTTGGATGGGCGATGACTCGGCTAGCTCCATTCATTCACGAGACGTGGAATGTAGCGGTCTACTTCTGGTCAATTGCAGATCAAAGCGTTATCGGTGCTGCAGGGCGAGTTGGTCAATGACAGTGTGAGAGGGGTCTTTCAGTCTCTAGTTGTACCCTAAGACAGCGAGAATGCTCTGTAACTCCTATCAGCATACGGATAGATCGTAAATTAAGCACTATGCTCGAAGTCTGATATACTTTGATTATGGGTGTGTTCGAGAATTAACAACGCATGGACATACCGCACAGTCATCTATCCACATTTGCAGTGCTACTTGCAAAGTGGGGAAGGGGGTGGTTTAACTATGATACTGAAATTGGGAAATATGCTGTCACATCATTGGTCAATGTTGAATTTACTGTAAAATTGGTAAAATTGTTCACACAATCAACTGTGATGCTTATTATTTCATTACATCGAGGGTTTCTTTTCCATCCCATCCATCGACTGGTACACTGTTGGTTACCACATAATGATTGACTGACATGGCTTATTTGAGTTGGAGAAAGAGTTTTGGTGGAGGGACAACACCTTCTGTGGACGGATAGCACCAAAACAGTGATCGTGTACATGACTTTAATATGAGGAATAAGTCGAAATGGAACACAGAGCCATCAGCTATTCTGTCACTGTGACAGATGAGTTTAAATGTACAGGTCGTCCATCACTTTCAGAAAGCAGTTTGGAAACTCTCCACAATGCCGCCAAACTCTTCCAGTTTCCTTATGTTATAACTGTGTTTTATTTAAAATAATGCAGTGTGTGCAGTGTGTTATGGTAGGTGCAGTAACAACATGATTTACATGGTGCGATGTCTAGTTTTCTGGGAGAGGGATTGGATCAAAATTTGTTAATGTCAGTTTAGAACCTGACACAGACCTCAAAGTGGTGGCAGAAAAACGTAATGTATTGCAGTGTACAAAGCTTGTTACAACAGAAAAAAGCAATGTTTCAAACAACGACACAGGGTCACAGGGAGTGTCTCTTGTGACTTATAGTATAGTCTGTGGGATATGGTTATCCTCCTACAGTATAGGTGATTAAACTTTAAACTGGTCTGTGCAGTTGATCAATACCTGTATATTTAATAGGATTATCACATGTGCTAGAATCCAGCACACACGCGGTATTTGTTTTCGATATATGGGAGGGGAGAGGTGCGGTAAAAATAAAAATCTTACTAAGTTCTCTATCGGATGAACTTAGTGGAGCTTTTATAGTTCGTAATTTTTCTCTGGTGGATGGAACAGAACAACGATGTTAGAATGTTGGGTTGATAGACGTGATTGTGCCCTGAGGAATGTGGATCTGTAGTACCTGCTTGTAGTTTGGAGAAGCACCACAATGTAATAGCAAAATCCATGTCCTTCCCCCAGTTCCCATACGTCTTTTATACTATTTTGTGTTGCAGGAGCAGGCTTCGTTTCCATCAAATGGTCAAAATACAGTTCAGTTGCAGTAACTCAGCTTCGCCTGTTTCCAAATGGGCTGCAGAATGTGGTTGATATAGCTTTCTCCAACTTCTACTCAGTTCTGACTTACAATGGAACAATCACATGCGCAAAGCTGCAGGGACGGTAGCACAGAGTCAGAGGGGTAGTTGCAAGTTGCTTGGAGGCTACCTAAAACCATGTGGAATTTTACTGTGGCAGATAGGTTCCAGAAAAGGTGGCTCGTTTCGAGATATGAGAGTGCCAGAAATATGATTCACTAGTGAGTGTAATCATCAGAGGACTTCTCTATAGGATCCAACGCAGGTATGAGGTTGAATGGAAAGACTTGATTCCAAATCATAGACATCATTTATAGCTGATAGTGTAAAACTAGAGACCTGAAAAGCTAGTTTACATTTCTTACGACCTTATTCAGCACATCATCTACTACTGTTTGTGATCCTTCTCAGTCAGTCACCGCCTATAGCTCAATGGATATGTTGCAGAACCTCTGGCATGATATCGAGACATAATACGTTACACATACTGGAGAAATATCTAGTGGTGGCGGCGTGAGTGGGTTGCAAATAGTGGATTCGTACCATGTTTCTTAGCCGAATCAGTTTCAAAATTCAGCGATTTTATGATGCGGTTGCATCGTGGGCTAGGTGTAACCAGACAGCTGGTCTGATAATATACACTCCTACGATCACTGTTTCGGTATTTGTCTGGGAAAGCCACATGATTCGTAGGTAATACCATACATGGATTTATAAAGCTGGTGTAGCTTTTAGCATGGGTACTTGTGTGCAAAATGGTTCAAATGGCTCTGAGCACTATGGGACATAACATCTGAGGTCATGAGTCCCCTAGAACTTAGAACTACTTAAACCTAACTAACCTAAGGACGTCACAAACATCCATGCCCGAGGCAGGATTCGAACCTGCGACCGTAGCGGTGGCGCGGTTCCAGACTGAAGCGTCTAGAACTGCTCAGCCACTCCGGCCGGCACTTGTGTGCACATATAGAACCAAGACCGCTTGTGACAGTAACGTATAGTAGTTATTGGGATCGGGTTTTTTAACATCTGATGATTTGTAAGATGATTAAACATCTCTCTCTAAGACGCGGTGGTGGCACTTGCAAGGAAAACGTATGAGTCATGTCCACCCATAGGTGATTTTTGGTCAGTATTATTTCGTATTGCCAGCGATCAGTTATTGACGAAGTATTATACTTAGTAGTACGGGGTGTGTGATAGGTTCACCTTGAGCACCAGGCTTATAAAGTATGTGTTTGTCTTCCGACACGTGCAAAGGAAATGACTATGTCCATTTGTAAAGAAGGTATGGATTTGATGTCGAGTACTGTGATAGCAAAGGGAAGAGTATTTCAAGTCATAAGAATGATACTGATATTTCTATTTCCAGAGCCACAGCCATCAAAAGGGTGTATTTCCGATATTTCGCTCACAGTCGAATGTTGTTAACTGAAACTACGATCGTAACATTTAATTGTACGAGTAAGTACAGGGATAAAATATATATGTGACCGATTTCTTAGGATGATTATTCTACCTGTGCGTGCTTGGCGTGCAGCGCCGGTGACCTGTGCGGGGATGATTCACGTTTCCCGTTAACTGTAGGAGCTGTCCGAATGGAGAGGCCTGTTGGAGTGTAGGAATATAGATGACTCAACTGTTCTGTCCTCTAGACGACCGAATAGCGAACTAACGCTTAGTATGTGTTGGATAGCTTTCGTGATTGCGTGGAAATTTTAGAAAATTTGCACTGGACCGTTATTCCCTCCCATGTAAATTATTCAGTTGACTGCTTCTGCACATTTCGCGCCTTTATATAGTTGAGAGAAGATCGATTGTGATGTGTGCATCTAGCATTTGAAAGACACATTTGCCAGTTCTCTAAACTTAAGAAACACCTTAGTTGACCTTATAAATTATAGGGATTCTTTGGAATCTGCTACATTACTGACATTGGTATTTGCAAGTGGAAATATCAGTTTTCTCTATTTTTTTTCGTGTTCCCGCATAAGTGTCTTCGCAGCATGACAAATTTCTAGTTAGTGGTTTACAGCATGTCCCACCTAGCTAAAGTTTTGGGTTTGTAGAGAAATGATTTCCAGTCTGTATCTTGGGAATTATGTTGCGTGAGCGATTGGTAGGAACTGCTGTGTGCTTTATATCGAGAAGTACAGCCAAAATGGTATAGTATTATGGCAAACCATACAGAAACACATGTCTTCTTGTAATCCCAGAGTCTGGAGATGGGTGTAGAAAAGGAAGCAAGGAAGCAGGTTCGGACCAGAAACAGTAACACATTTGTGCGAAGGGGGAACTAGCCCGAATTTGTAGAACAGTTCTGAGAGTGATTTCGGTCCACTGAGGGCGCTCTGGTCACCCGTCGGCGGTTGATGACTGCTGACCTCGCAGGCCCAGAGGATGACTTGGCACTTATTAAGATAGACATGTGATGTCAGTATAACACTCGAAGATTTTTAACTGTAGAGGTGACTTTGACATGCAATGGCGTGAGAGAGATGGCTCGTGCTGGCTTGCATCCAACGGTGGCTCACAGTGGTGTCGATGTGTGCGGACCCTTAGAGTGTCTGCGCTCTGCAAATAGGTCTCTGTTCCTGTCTGGTCGCATCAGCCACGGTGCCTAGGTGATCACGTATTTCGAGAGGAATTTCTCAGGTGTCAAGTATGAAAGGGATGCCACTGCCTCATACTTGAGGGACCCGAACAGCCACCTGTGCATGGCTTGGCAGCTGACGGCTGTGGGGGCTGTCTGTGCATCCCAACTTCTGGGAGCATGTGCGATATCCTCCTATGCAGTCCAGTGGACAAGGGGTGGTGGGCAGTGCCTGTGCGCGTTGTCTGCGTGTCTGTTGCATTATTTTGCGAGCAGGTCTGTAGGCTATGCTATTCATTATTTGGACAGTTTACGAGTTGATTTCGTGTATGCATATCAGTGTACTGCACTATTTAGGAGGAATTTCCATGTCTGTGTGCTGTGTACTGACATTATTTTGCTAATTTAGGAGTTGTTTGCGTGTTTACAGGGAATTATTTGAGTAATTTAAGAGTAGAGGTTTGTAGGCTATGTGGCTTGACCCTATGCATGTCAGAGCGTGTGTTTGGTATCAGTGTGATAAATATACTATCTCTCAAAATCCATCCCTAAATAAATTGTTCCAAAATAAATAAAGTACATTCCTTCCTTCCTCCAGCAGCCCAGTGCAAGCCGAGTCATTTTTCCCTCCAGACAGCCATCTTGGGTTACATCATGCAATGGATGACAGTGCCCTTTGGTGATGGTACTGTGTACTAGGTCAGTTGGACTCCAGATCCCATGGCGACCACACTGTTTCCTGCCATTTCCTCCCACCTCAGACCACCAACTTCGTGGTGGTGGGTAGTGTTTAACGTCCCGTCGACAACGAGGTCATTAGAGACGGAGCGCAAGCTCAGGTTAGGGAAGGATTGAGAAGGAAATCGGCCGTGCCCTTTCAAAGGAACCATCCCGGCATTTGCCTGAAACGATTTTTAGGGAAATCACGGGAAACCTAAATCAGGATGGCCAGAGACGGGATTGAACCATCGTCCTCCCGAATGCAAGTCCAGTGTGCTAACCACTGCGCCACCTCGCTCGGTACCACCAACTTGAGTTACATCACAACAGACGACAGCACCCTCTGATGGCAGTACTGTTTACTAGGTCAGTTGGACTCCAGACCCCATGGTGACTACACTTGATGATGGTACTGTGTCTAATTGTTTAAAAGAATAGTGCATGCGAAATAAAGACTTATGTCCAGCACATGTCGAATCCGCTTCCCACCATTTCCTAGGATGAGGTGGCGGTCGGATGACTCAGGACAGTGGAGGTAGCCCAGCTGCCCATTCTTTCCTGCCATTTTCTTAGGTTAGTAGAGACAGGCCAATTGACCTATCTTCATTCCAAACTTCCCACCAGTTCCTAGGAAGAGGTGACAGTCAGATGACTTAGGTTAGTGGAGGTAGCCCAAGTGCCCTTTGTTTCCCACCATTTTCTTACGTTAGTAGAGATAGGCCTAGTGGCCTATCTTCCCTCCAAAATTCAAACTTCCTGCCAATTCCAATGAAGAGGTGGTGGTCAGGTGAATAAGGTTAGTGCAGGCAGCCCAAGTAACCTATCTGCCCACCACTTTCTTAGGTTAGTAGAGGTGTGCTGCATTGTCCTGATGGAATTTGAACTTCCTGCCATTTTCTGGGGGAGGGGAGGGGGTATGGGATATAGCCCAATTGACCTATCTTTCTGCCAAAATTCAAACTTCCCACCAAAATCAATCATCTTTGATAACGTCATGGTTGCAATCGTGGATGATGTCATGCACTGTTGCCAAGTCTAAAGGCCGCCACCTTGGATGACATCATTGCCACAATCTTGCATAAATTGGTTCAGATGGCTCTGAGCACTATGTGACTTAACATCTATGGCCATCAGTGCCTTAGAACTTAGAACTACTTAAACCTAACTAACCTAAGGACATCACACAACATTCTGTCATCACGAGGCAGAGAAAATCCCTGACCCCACCGGGAATCGAACCCGGGAACCCGGGCGTTGGAAGCGAGAACACTACCGCACGACCACGAGCTGCAGACAATCTTGGATACATCTGACAACAATGGATAGTGGGACAGAACATACTTTGTCCCACTACTGATATTTTGGTATTCAGATGAAAAAGTTCTAAGAGCATTTTAAGAAACATGGTAGTTCGATAAAATGCGCCTGAATATTTAATCATTGTACACATTTGGGTTGTTATTGACAAATGTATCCAGTCTGAGCACACGGTTTGAAAAGTATTGGTAATGAAATACACTGTGTCCACAACTCTTCAGATACCCTTCGTTGTTCATGAATCCAATTAATGCAACTGATAAAATTAAGAAATCCGCTTCAGTTGTGAATGATATTAATGGAACAATAGTCTCCAAAACTAGTCAGGCTAGTAAAATATCATTCACAACTGAAGCGGATATCTGAATCTTATCAATATGACCTTCAGTTGTGATTGTTCACTAAAGCAGACTTTGTCTACTAACTCACTATCACCTTATGGGACTACATATCTTTTAGCTACTATTACAGCGTTTGATCTTCAGGGGAAGCTTTCCACAGACTGAGGTGAAATCGGTTTTTATTCTTTCTTTAGTATGGCTACCAGTTGTTGCTAGTTTTTGGATGAAGGTATCTGGCATGTAGTCGGCGTTTTAGTTCATTCTACTTTGAGGAGGATTGTCCAGAAAATCTTTCTGACCTCACGTTGTAGACAGAAAAAATCTAATTCAAACTACACTTCCTGACAAAATGATTAAACACCCAGAAGGAATGGTCAGTTGTCAATATTGCTTTGGACATGTACACACCATCAGCGGCTATGTAAATGCTTCACCTACAGACGCATTTGAAACTGTCCTGCAGGTATGCTATCTGTCGGAAGTGACGGAAACTTGGCGCGCTCACTCAGGAGGCTTCAAATAATACATGCGTAACGTTTCGCATTCGTAGCATTATTTTCGAGTGAGAAAATAAACGCGGTGCATTACTTTCTGGGCAATCCTCGTATATGGAACTCGAGGGCAGGCATATTTGTCGTCGAGGCACTGGTCGACCTGGTCAACCACGTCTGTCTACCACAAGGTAGGACTGCTGCATTTTGCGCCGGACACGTGGTAAGCCCTTCAGATTCCCGCCTGCCATCCAAGAACAAGAAATGGATTTTCTGCAATATTCTGTGTCATTTCGCACCATTGGTCGGAGAGTAGCAGCAGCTGATCTGGGGAACTGCCATCCCACAGTGGTGCCATGAACAGGAAGCATGAACTACTGATGAACGGAATCGCATTGTGTTCAGCATTGAATCCCATTTATGCAGAACACCAGATGGTCACCACTGGCGATTATGGCGATGACGTGGAGAGGCACAGCGGTGTTAATCCTGGCGTCAGGCTGTGTGGAGCCATCGGGTATGACTTCAGGTCACGGTTGTTAGTGACTGAGGGAACTCTGACGCCACGGTGGTATGCTACAGACGTCCTCCATCTTCATATGTCACATCTCATGCGACATTGTCCTAGTGTATAATACTTGAGGATACAGTGGCTTTACGACGCCCTTTCCAACCGAATCAATGAAAGCACACAGGCTAGAGGGGGTGCAACGCCGTACCTATAAGTTGGCTCATACTTCCAAGTTCTTTGTAAATTTGAGTCGAATTTTGAGTCACTGAAATAATCATTCCAATGTTTGAGGTTTCATTTCGTTTCCTCCTCAGCATCTGTATGCTTCACTTTTTGTGTCAGGCAGTGTATTAACACAGAGTGGGAAGCTGTTTTCGTAAACACTTCCGTCCGCTCCAAACTTAGCTTTCGCCACAACACATGCAGATAAAAAACATTGACTGCGCGTGTCTGGGCGGCGCATTATGACTCATCAGTCCAATAACTTCTCTTACCAAGATGCACAGACAATTGACAATGTTGTCTGTACTACTCTAATTTACACCGTACTGTCAGTCTTATAAACAGTGAATATGAAAGGGCAGCAGCAAGATCGTGAAAAGAGTCCAGTACCTGAGATACAGATAGTTCTGAAAATTTGTGATTATGAATTTTTGACAGTTATGAAAATACTTGTAAGATTTAAAATGAAAAGCAGGGGGTGCATGCAATAGATAATAGTAAAGAGGTAAACTATTCATGCATCAGTTAGTAAACAGTGTAATACTAAGGAGATGAATTAAAATGCATTAGACGTGTATTGCATATGTCCCAAGTCTTTTTGTTTTAAATCTTACAATTATTTTCATAGTCATTAAAATTCATAATCACAAATTTTCAGGGCTATCTGCATGGGGTTAGGAATCTATATACGGCTAGGAGAAATTATTTTATGAGTTTTAATCTGATTTAGAAACATGGTATATTAAAAATTAATGTTTATTTAAGGAATTATTTTCTATTCTTTAGTTTTGTTTGTGTCAAAATTTTCAATCAATGTCGAACATTTTCATTACAAAAGGGACATGTGATAAATTTCAGGTTTATTTCAGTTCCCCTTCATTTGAACCAACCAACATATGTCTTTCTCCTTCGATTGTCTCGCGAAAAAACTATGTACGTAAAAATTAGAGAGATTTGAGCCCACATGGAGGCTTGCCAACAACTGTTTTCCCTGCGAACCATTCGCGTCTGGAACAGGAAAAGGGAAACTGGGAGAAGTACACAGACTACCCTCCGCCATACAACAGAAAAGAAAGCAAGTGAATGTTACACAGTCATCCACTTCTGAACTTCTTGAAAGTTTCAAGCACATAGCTCATCAGGAACTGTCAATGCTAAACAAATTGCCCTCTGCTACGCACCAGACAAGAATGTGAGTTAATATTGCATTTCCATCCAGTTCCTGACTGTGTTTAAAATTTCAAGTCTCTGTCTCATCAGGAAGTTAGTTTAAAATGAATTGCAAAAAATGTGTGCCGAACAGACAGACAAGGAAGCAATCTAATGAAAACGTGGTAAAATGGCTATGTGCCACTCTTGTACATTATTGTTACTATATCTATACAAGATACGACTGTGACAGAACACTAACATAGTCTTCATAGCGTGCAAGCTTCTTATATTTACCAAACAGGGATTTGTGTGAAGTACTTAGCCTTTCTTCCAAATACACTGATTTCGGTTCACTGGGCATCTCTGTTATCTTTCTCTATGGATCATACTTCCCCTTCACGAGCCAAGCAGCGCTTATCTGAATTCGTTCGATGTCTGTTGTTGTGACTACTTGATAATGACATCGACAGCATTATTGCCCAGTGTGTGATTTCCTTTGCAGGCACACTGCGCTTTCCCAGAACCCGTCGAACAATTCTAAGCCTTCCATTTGCCTTCCCTAATTCTGATTTTACCCATTCGTTCCATTTCGTATCTCTTTTCATTAAATAAGTAATGCAACACATTTATTTTCTGAAAGAAGATTGGTTTTATTCAGGATTCCAATACACCGTAATATTCCCCATTATTTTGGCTACAAGATCCTATCTTTCACCATAATCCCCGTTCAGTGCGACAGCCTGACGTAACCTTACTGGGAGGGGCCACTATGTTTGCATGATACAACTCTATTGGTCGACGTCGGAGCCAACGTCTTGCTGCATCAATAACCTCTCCATGATCCGGAGTGCATCCTTTATTGGGCCAAACTGAGGGAAGCCGGAAGGTGCGAGATCCGGGCTGTAGAGTGGATGAGGAAGCACAGTCCAATGAAGCTTTGTGAGCTTTACTGAGGTGCGCAGACATTTGTGAGGCCTTGGGTTGTCATGGAGAAGAGTAAGTTAGTTTGCCTTTATGTGGCGACGAACACGCTGAAGTCGTTTCTTCAATTTCCTTCACATTACGCTTCAGAGTTGATAGTCGCACCTTGAAGGAGGACATCAAACAGAGCCCTTCGGAATCCCAGAAGACCGGCTAAGGTTGCGGCTTTGAACTTTTTCGTCGGAAGAGAAGTGGTGTGACGCCACTCCATGGACTGGAGTTTTGTTTCCGGTTCGAAGCGATGAACCACTGTTTCATCTCCTACAACAATTTTCGACAAAACTTGTAACAATCAGCCTTGTGACGTGCAAGCAATTCTTCACAGATGGTCCTTCGTTGCTCTTTATTGTCTTCTGTTAAGTGGCTAGAAACCCAGCGGGCACACGCCTTTGAGTACCCAAACTACTGGACTGGCGTGTCAGCACTGCCAACAGTGTCCGCACATTCCAACATTCCAAGAGTCACAGCTGTGAGCAGCCGGCCGACACGCGGGAGATCGGACAGGATTGGGCGACCTTGTTGCGATGATGACACACATCTCGCCCAACGACTAATCTAGCTTTTGTTCACTGGCAAAGCTCCATACACATTCTGGAAGCGCCTGTGATGCTGTGATTTTCCGCCAAAAGAATCTCAATGACAGCTCTCTGTTTGGAATGCACCTCCGTTACAGACGCCATTTTAAAGGCTGTCTATTGCGTCGCCATCTATGGGAACTTCATGAACTTATAGGGGCAGAAGTGGAAATATAGCACAATGTGTCACAACAAATTCAGAATTTTTTCAACCGAAATTGGCCGAGAAAAATTGGTTGCATTAGTTATTGAACGCTCCTCGTATACCCCTGTGAGCTTCTCCAGTTGTCCACCAGTAATCGTGTAATCGAATACTTGTGGCTTCTATCTCTTTGTTGTAGCCATTGTACGACATTTACAGAGACGTCCCACTCACTTTATCAAATGGAAGTTTTTTACAAATCGTTCTACATCTTCTTGCGGTAGTCCAAAGACGATACTTTCCTTTAAGCAATGACACCATCACCGCACAATCTTGCAGTGCTGGTAAAAATGGAAATGAGCGTTTGGCGTCATCGGCCGGGAGGCCCCTTGCGGGGCAGGTCCGGCCGCCTTGCTGTAGGTCTTATTACTTTCGACGCCACATTGGGCGACGTGCACCTCGGTTGGGGATGAAATGAAGATGAAGACAACACAACACCCAGTCCCTGATCGGATAAAGTCCCCCACCCAGCCGGGAATCGAACCTGAACCCGGGGGACGTCAATCTGTCACGTTGACCATTCAGCTATGGGGGCGGACATAATGCTGGCCATTCTATCTGAGTAATCATTCGTGTGTGTTGAGGACACTAGAGGTCCTATCTGAGTAATCATTCGTGTGTATTGAGAACACTAGAGGTCCTGTTCCGCTTCCTCGGTGCACAGCCTATCTTACTTTCGTAACTGTTGAACATTAGTCGTCCTGTATAACGTACTGAGCTCGATAGTGGAACATTCATGGAGCTAGTTGTATATTTGCGAAGTTACTTCCGATGTTCTTTTCTTGGTTAGTAGGCTACAATTTGGTATAGCGTCGAAACCCTCCGGAAATCTAGGACACAAAGTCTGCTTGCTCACGTGCATCTACTTTTTGCTATGTATCGTCAGTGAACAAAGCAAGCTGTTTTTCACACGAGTAATTTTTCCTCAGTTTGTGCTGATTCCGAGAGAACCTTCTTGTCTTCCAGTAACAGCATGATGTTTGGGCATAGAAAATGCTCTAGACCTTGCAACAGACGGACCTCATCGTTTCTAGACTGGCATTCCGTGCCTCCGTTCTTTTAGCGTTTTTGTAAAAAAGGAGTCACCTGCGTTCTCTCAGGATTATTCGTTATACATCTGATTGTCGATAAATGTGAGGTAGGAAAGGGAAAGTCCGCAGCGAATTCAATGTAAAACGTAACCGGAATTCCGTCAGGGCCCGGCGCCTTATTCGCATGTGTAACCTTACTTGTTTTTGAATATAGAGGGTGCTTCTATCACTGTCTTTCATTTGTGAGTCTGTGCAGGCGTCAAACATTGGTAGCGTTCTTGGTTCAAATGGCTCTGAGCACTATGGGACTTAACTTCTGTGGTCATCAGTCGGTAGCGTTCTTGCCCTCTCACAAGACGATATATGTATATAATTATCATTTACCGACACAACGAAAGGAACGACAAGTTTAATTTTTTTTTGATCCGTGACTCTCAGTTGAGTCAAAATAACACTGATAAAGCTAAATGCCGTCATCCCATAGCGCTTGGGGCGGACGACGGAATGCTGCTTCTTTGTTTGTCCAACAGGTTACCAGTCTCAGCAGTACTGTAAATGCAGGAGATTATGGTTAAGCGTTTCGTCTACATTGTGATCATAGGAAGGAGAGCAGCATCACGGTTGAAGGAGAGTGAGTCAAGGTATACTACCACCGAGGACTTACAGACTTTCTCTTGCAGTTATTGAGGGTGGTCCTGGATCTTCATAGCTGGACAGAGACTTGAGCGCTGCTCTTCCAAGATATGTGCCGAGTTTTAGTTACACTGCCCATATGAGAGTGCGAAGAATTGATAGTAGTGAATGGCGTACACCGACTGCGAGACTCGGACATTCCGTGCTACGAACGCATCTCTGTGTCTTACCGAACCAAAGATTTTGTTTTAGCGATTCTTTTTGAAAGAAATTGAGAGATCGGACGTGTGAGCGGAGGAGAGAGATTGTATTGTTGTGGACGCCATTACGGTATATAGTAAATGTTCAAATATTTTTGTCTTTTTTTTTTGCACAAAATAAAATCCAAGAACTAATATCAAGTATTCAAGGTGTGTATATCTCCCGGGAGATGACCTGGGGGAGTCGCTGTTACAACCTTGCGACTCTGGCTAAAAATGGGGGTGAGATGCGAATATAAGAACTCAACAAGAGAGTTCTCTTAGCCTCTCTCACCTCAATTCTCCACAGTCCTACCTACACGTGGTGCCCCTGTTAAGCCGAGCAACCCCGTGGAAGGTTGGGTAACCAACCCCAGCGGCAAACTGGGTCAGCGAGCCGACAGGATGTGGAGGACAGTGGAAGGCAATGGGAAACCACCACTGGAATTACTTCCCTAGACCTTCTTGGGATGGACCTCTTTGTAAAATATTCCGGAGGTAAATCTTGGCCTCAGTCGGATCTCTGGGAGGGGAATACAACGAGGACTCCAGAGATTGGGACAAATGGAAAAGGAAGGAAAGAGAAGAAGAAGGAAGACTTATTGAGGATTGGGACTTGGAGTGTTTTAACCCTTCTCCAGGAAGGGAAATTAGAAAATGCCAAACATGAAATGACAAGAAACAAATTGGATGTGCTCGAAATGTGTGAGGTGGGATCGGGTGGTTGTGGAGAACTAGAAAGCGCCGACTTCCGATTGTATTATTCAGGTGAAGATAAAAATGGAATGTATGGAGTTGGAATTCTGACAGGTAAAAGACTGAAGGACAAGGTTATCAAGGTTGAATATGTTGGTGGAAGAATAATGATTATGAGACTGAAAGGGAAAAAGAAAGACAGTTATCATCCGGGTCTATATGCCAACAAGTAATCATTCAGATGAAGGGGTTGAAGAATGCTGTGAGAAGATATAAAACTTAGCAGAGACAGAGATAAGAAACGCATGTATTGTTATAATGGGTGACTGGAATGCGCTAGTTGGTGAAGGTTCAAATGGTTCAAATGGCTCTGAGCACTATGGGACTTAACATCTGAGGTCATCAGATCCCTAGACTTAGAACTACTTAAACCTAACTAACCTAAGGACATCACACACATCCATGCCCGAGGCAGCATTCGAACCTGCGACCGTAGCAGCAGCGCGGTTCCAGACTGACGCGCCTAGAACCGCTCGGCCACAACGGCCGGCTAGTTGGTGAAGGACAAGAAGGAAAAGCTCCGGGAAAATTTGGACTGAAAGAAACAAATGAGAGAGGGCAAAGATCGTTGGAATACTGCAATGAAAATTTCATGGTAGATCGAAATACTCTATTGATAACCACAAAAGACGACGCTGTACTTGGCTATCTCGATTTCACAACAAAAGATATCAAATAGATTACATAATGATACAAAAAAGATACCGAAATTGCCTAAAGAGTGTAAAAAGTTATCCATGGGCAGATATTTATTCAGATCATATATTAGTAGTAGCTGAGGTTCTAGTTAAATTGAAAAGAACTCGGAAAGGACAGAAGAGAGAGCACATTAACTTTGAGAAACTGAAAGACAAAGGCAATTGTGAAAAATTAGAGAATGCATATTGTGGAGTCATGATGCAAGGACAGGAAACTGGATACACCGAAGGAAAATGGGGTCGTTTTAAAAATGGGATAAGAAATGCAGCTAAGGAAACGCTTGGAGTCAAGGAGAGGAAAAAAGTAAAGAAAGAATGGGCAACACCAGTTATGATAACCAAGATGGATGACCGCAGGGCCGGCCGAGCGGTTCTAGGCGCTTCAGTCCGGAACCTCGCTGCTGCTACGGTTGCAGGTTCGAATCCTGCCTCGGGCATGGATGTGTGTGCTGTCCTTAGGTTAGTTAGGTTTAAGTAGTTCTAAGTTCTAGGGGACTGATGACCTCAGATGTTAAGTCCCATAGTGGTTAGAGCCATTTGAACCATTTTTGATGACCGCAGGGAATGGAAAACTGTGAACACAAAAGAAGGGAAGCGCAACTACAGGAGGTTAAATAATGAATTAAGAAGGGAGACAGAAAAAGCAAAGGAGATATGGCTGACAGAAAAATGTTACGAGATAGAGAAATTAGAGAAAGAAGGAAAATATGATTTGATGTACAAAGAAGCAATGGATTTGACATTCAGGAAAAAGAGAAACAACAATGGAGTAAAGGAAGTGGAGGCAGCAGACCAAGTGAAGAAGAGCTTGGGATAGAAGAAGAAGATAAAGTTGCAGATGATACAAAGGAAATGGAATACTAACTAGTGAGACTGAAGCATCTATGAAGCAGATGAAAGATGGAAAGGCAATGGGAATTGATGAGATCCCTGTGGAACTGTTAAATCATTGGAGAAAGAAGGGAAAAAGGGAGATGATTGAATTGTGTAATGAAATATACAGGACAGGAAAATGGCCAAAGAGCTTTACAGAAAGTATCTTAATACCTATAGAAAAGAAAAAGAACACCAAAAAGTGTGAGGAACATAGAACAGTGAGCCTGATAGCATGCAGCGGAAGTCTTGCTGAGGACGCTCAACAGAAGGCTATATGGAAAGCTGAATTGTGTAATAGGAGATTAACAATTTGGTTTCAGACGAGGAGTGGGAACTAGAGATGCCAATGGTCTACTGAGAGTGAAAGGGGAGAGGTACATGGAGAAGAAAAGGAAGGTGTATGTTGTGTTCATTGATCTTGAGACGGCTTTTGACTGTGTCAGATGGGATAAACTGATAGGAATCCTAAGGGAACATGGAGTTGACTGGAGGGATAGACGGCTAATTAGAAATTTATAATTGAACCAGAGAGCAAGAGTAAGAATAGGAGGTGTGATGAGTGAAGAAATTGAACTGGGAAGAGGTGTGAGACAAGGTTGTTGTGTATCACCAACCCTGTTCAGTACCTATCTGGAAGAGTTTGTTAATGAAAGTTTTGATGGAAGATTTGTATAGGGGATCGGAGAGGGGAGTGTATAAGATTTGCAGACGACATGGTTGTGATGGCAGAGAGCTCAAGAGAGATGGAACAAGTGTTAGATGATCTAAAGACAAAATTAGAAGAATATGAAATTAAGATTAAAAAGAAAAAAACGAAAAGCATGGTAATTGGAGGAAAGGGGAGAAAATGCCGTATGAAAATAGGGGGAGAGGAAATAGACCAAGCGAATAACTTCAATGACTTGGGAAGTGTAATAATGGATGATATGTGTTGCTCAACAGAAATTAGGAAAAGAATTGCAATGGTAAAAGAAGGATTCAAGACGAAACGGAAATTACTTTGCGGACTACTAAACAAAGATCTGAGGAAAAGACTTGCTAAATGTTACATCTGGAGCGTTACACTGTGTGACCTGGACATTGAGGAAGGAAGGTGAAAGAAGATTGGAAGCACTAGATGTGTGGATATGGAGAAGAATGGAAAAAGTGAAATCGGAAGAGCGAGTAAGAAATGAAGAAGTATTAAGAAGAGTTGGAGAAGACAGAAACATGATGAAAGTCATGAGAAAGAGAAAACGGAACTGGGCTGGACATTGTTTGAGGAGGAACTGTTTACTGAAGGAAGGAATAGAAGGAATGGTGGAGGGAAAAAGGGGAAGAGGAAAAAGAAGATATCGAATGCTGGACAACATCAAAGGAGACAAATATTCAGAAATGAAAAAGACTGGCTATGGACAGACAAAAGTGGAAGAGGCTTAACCCATGACAAGACCTGCCGTAAGGCAGAATACCATACTACCT
Organism: Schistocerca serialis cubense; assembly: GCF_023864345.2. Lineage (NCBI taxonomy): Eukaryota > Metazoa > Arthropoda > Insecta > Orthoptera > Acrididae > Schistocerca > Schistocerca serialis. The sequence continues at coordinate 795,659,508 of NC_064638.1, forward strand.
TGCTACTACTACTATGTCTCCATACTGAAGTAGTTAATTATCACGGTACAGATATTACGAGACTTAGATCGCTCGGAGGTGAAGTTTGGAACGATAGGGGAACCTACATTTTACACGGTCAGAATTCGTCGAGAGATTATCTCCGAATTAATAAATTTAACTTGCTAAATTGTTGGACCTATCATCCAGACTCATCAAACAACACAGCACACAATTGTGCCGAACGATTTGCGTAGCCAATAAAGGTTTTAGAGATTTCAGATGGAGCAGATAACGACGAGGAACTTCCGAGAGATCGAAGCTGCGGAATACATCTCTTGCTCTCCGGTAGTATTTAAAACCAAACTTTTTTATACTTTCCAGGTTTTCAGGAGAGTAAAGATAAAAGGAAATGAGGAACTAAGCTAAACCAACTAAAACCAGTAACTAAACCACTAATTAAAATAAAAGCACACATAAAGACTATTTATTTATAATAATAAATAAATATAGAATATTTATAATTAACTAACCAATAATAATAATATATTAAACCGTACGGCTGATCGCCCTGCGGCAGTCTTGGAGGGATTTGTAGGCAGCACACCACTTGGCTATCCAGACGGATGTGACCCCTCCCAATTCTCAGCCACCACAAATTCCTTGTGACTCACGTGAATCGAACGCGGATCTTCTGATTGGTAGACAGGGCTATTGGTGCTGTGGCACACATGCGGGAAGTGTGTAGAGTGCCGAGGAAAACCACTGATGAGTCGTAATATTATGATCACTACCCACCGCGAGGATGCTTGACGCTTGTTGTCATTGTGGGCACCTGACGCAGTAAGTAAAGCGTATAAGCGAACCAGACACGATACAGGCCGCAAATGAGGAAGTAGAATGACATTGGCGTCTTTGAAAAATGCCTTCTTGTTATGGCCCAGTGCCTAGGGACGAGCATCGCGGAAACGGCGAAACCGGTCAGGTGTTCGTGTGCTTCTGTCGTGATCATCTGTGGCTAGCGAAAGGGCGTTGGATGTCCACTCCTCATTACAGGTGTGGAGGTCAGGGCTTCCGTTCAGGGTATACTATTGATTATGGGGCTCTGCAGCAGACAAAGACGACATGTTCGTAAATTAGGATGCAGTGTGCAACTAATCGCCGAGATTGGTCCGTAGATTAATGGAAATGTGTTAGATGGTTGGGCAAATCACGTTTCATGCTATACCACGTCAGTCGACCGTCTCGTGTCCGGATACGCCATCATACAGTTGAACAACTGCTCGAAACATGCGCTCCGCCAGGAACACAGGCCAATGGGGTTACTGCTTTGCTATGGACGACATTCACCTGGGATTCCACGAGACCTGAGACAGTAATCGAAGGCAGCGTGACAGCTGTGGACTACGTAAGCATTACTGCGGACCATATGCATCACTTCATACTTAATGTCTTTCTGAATATCGGTGACATCTTTCAGCAGGTTAACTGTCCGTTCCGCAGGGCCGGCTATAGCGGTTTGAGGAACATGATAGCGAACTCACGTTGGCTCCTGACTGCGGGCACCAAGGAGCACATCTGGGATCTATATTGTGCTAACCCTCACCCGCAAACCACCGACCCCTAATTTACGAGAATTGCGTGGCTTGTTCGTAGACATCTGGTGCCACATACGTTCGTAAACCTACCAAGGACTTCCGTTACAAAGATGAGGAACCACGCTATTAAATGGTAATCATAATGTTGAGGTTCATTACTGTATGTTGCTGTATGAGGTCAACGCCTTCGAACGTCACTAGCATCAACGGTGGTAGCAAAGACGGAACGAGGACGAATGAAGTATTATGTGGAACACAAGGAAATTTAGTACTTGGTTAATGTGTGTGAAATCTTATGGGACTTAACTGCTACGGTCATCAGTCTCTAAGCTTACACACTACTTAACCTAAATTATCCTAAGGACAAACACACACACCCATGCCCGAGGGAGGACTCGAACCTCCGTCGGGACCAGCCGCACAGTCTATGACTGCAGCGCCTCAGACCGCTCGGCCAATCCCGCGCGGCAAACACAAGGAAACAGCTGAAGTTTAGCTCTGTGGTTGAAAGAGTTTATGGGTCATGTAGTAGGTGCAGATTCAGAAGGATGTAGGTTGCAGTAGTTTCTTGGAGACGAAGAAGCTTGCACAGGATAGAGTATCACGGAGAGCTGCAGCAAACCAGTCTCTGGACTGAAGACCATAACAACAACAACAGTAGATGCATGCACTAATCAGTCTGCACATTCACTCAATTGTAGTTACAGTAATGAACGTTTAGTGTTCTCAGCTATTAGTTACTTCGAGTACAACACTCTCTTTTTATTAGTAGTCTCATCTTTGCCAGCTGCTCTGTGTTTCAATGAGGCAATCTTTAAGACAGTGGAAGGTGTGTGTGTGTGTGTGTGTGTGTGTGTGTGTGTGTGTGTGTGTGTGTGTGTTTTAAGAATTCATAGTGTATGTAGAGGTAAATCCCCGAAATTTTCATTTCTTCGAATGTTGCGGAGAATGAGGGGTAGATTTTCCCGCAATTTCAAAATGAAGTCATAGGTTGGATTGTTACTTATAATCCGTTTAAATTCCAGTTCTGTCTGATTGTTAACTACAGAGACATTTATAATTTATCTGAAACAAAAATTGCGGGGTTTTATCCCAAAAAATGGGGTAAGGTCCCCCAGGGCTGGTATTTGTCCCATTTGAGGTAAAGGTGATTAAAATGGATAGCTGCATAATAGAAACACTTCAAATAACTCTTCGTAACATTTTAGTATGCTTACCAAGTACCTGACACAACACTGAACTGAAATGTCAGGAAAATTTGGACATAGTGCTTGAAAATACTTGTACAAAAAATACTATCTTCTCCACGAAAGTAGGATTAGCAGGGCAACCTGAAAGAGTTCAGTTACGAAGGATAAGACATGTAGGCGACTAACAAATATTGTACGTTATTACATCCCGATTCCTCCTTGAAGTCCCTTGCTCTTCTACTTCTTCGCCAATCAGTAAGTCCATATCTGTAATTTAGTTACTGTCATGATGCGAGAAGTCTGAATCTGACTCTGAAGAATAATCAGCTGGCTATTAGATCTGTTCTCCCCCCCTTCCATTCGTTCTTTACTGGGTGTCGACGGTTGCTTTGCTGGAACGTTTCCTCTATATTTTTATATTAGACAGCGAAATTATATTTTCAGGTGAGTTAATCCCCCGCAGTGTGTGTTGAACGTCATCTTTTGCGAGGAGCCGGACGGTGTGGCCGAGCGGTTCTAGGCGCTTCAGTCTGGAACCGCGCTACCGCTACGGTTGCAGGTTCGAATCCTGCCTAGGGCATGGATGTGTGTGATGTCCTTAGGTTAGTCAAGGGGACTGATGACCTCAGATGTTAAGTCCCATAGTGCTCAGAGCCATTTGAACCTTTTTTTTTTTTGCGACGATTATCACTGAAAAATTTTCGTCTCATTGTTGGATCTGAGGAGATTTAACCTTAAACGCCTGCTGGGATTTGCCTCATTTCGCCATTTTCTGACAAATGCACCATTGTTGATTTTGGGGACCAATTAGAACAATTATTGTCCCGCGAAAGTCAAGCTAAAATGCAGGAGAGTCAACGAGTAATTCGTTGATTGTTCCGTTCAAATCGTTGCCTATACAATGTTCAAGTAAAACATCAGAAGAGCTACATGTAAGCAGTAAAAAACAGATTAAACCCATTGTATCATCTCTGGAGCGACCTGCCGTGACGACCATTCGTGGTGCGATGAGATACAATAACACAAACCTGTCACCCCACCTGGTGGTCTGTCCTGAATTTATGGCCGACAGTTAAAAAACTCGGTTTTTGAACTGCGGCGACTTACCCCCACGTCACCAAGATTATTCCCACAACTAGTGATACTCAAGTCAAGATTATTTGAAGATATGAAGAATGTATAATTATAATGACCCGGAAAACAAATTAGGAAACGCGACCTGACTGCAGCTGAATAGAAAAGAGTCACACAACACATAAATTTAGCGCAGAAATACGCCTGTATATCCAATACTTGTATACTTCACAGTGAGTGTATTAGTTTGTGAAGGCAATGGATTACAATGGGTATGTCTTAGCTTTCCGCTTATAGAGTCCAAATGTGAACTGTACCTGTCTCATTACTTGTGTACAAATAGATTTGACTTGCAAAAAAGTAATTAATCAGCACAGGAAGCATTTCAATCCTGACTCGCTTTCCTACATAACATCTTCACAGAGAGAGAGACTCCAAAGCTCTATGTTTCATAAACAGCAGTCAGTAATGCAGCACATGTCGACCTACCTTTATTGGCATCTGAACTCTGTGGCATAGGACAGCTGAGTGCCTGGCGTTGCTTTGCTATGTATTTATTCCATTCTTCTATTAATCAACCCATCCACCGCTGCTCTCTGTCCATTTCCTCCTGCCCTTCTTTCTGTCCATTTCATCCTACCTCTTGAAACGTCCCCTTAGATAAAATATACAAGACTGTGCTTAAACTGACACAATACCAATATAAAAACCTAAACAGCCTACTTACACTCTCTCTCTGTCTACCTGCTCCTCTCCCATCCCATTGTCCATCTGTTCCTTCCTCCTCTGTCCATTTACTCCTCTCCCACTCTCTTTCTATCTCCTTCTCCCCCTTTTCTTTGTCCACCTCCTTCGCCTTCCCCTCGCTGTACATCTCCTCCTCTCTCTGTCCATTTCCTCCTCTTTCTTTTCTCTGTATTTTTCTCCTCACTCATCTCTCTTTCTATCGCCTCCTGCACCTCTCTTATCCATCTTCTTGTTCCCTCTCTGTCTATTTTCTCATCCCCCCATCACCCTTCTCATCGCTTCCCTCCACCCCCCTCCCACCCGCCTATCCATCTCCTCCTCTTTCCTTTCTCTATCCATCTCCTCCTCTCGCATCTCTCTGCCCATTTCCCTCCCCCTCTTGGTATCCATCTCCTCCTCCTCCTCTCCCTGTCCATGTCCTACTTCCCCCTATCTGACTGTCCCTCTCCTCGTTGCCCCCTTCTCTCTCCACATTATCACCCCCATCTCAAGAGGAGGCTGGTGGTTCTTAGCCTCACACTACTTCTTTCCAGATCATAACTAGTATGTGTACTAAATTTGATTAAAAACATTTTAGGGGCTTAGGACGAGCTTTCTATCCGTGGGTTTACGCCCATACACACATGTCAACTAAAACTCACATGTATTTAATATGGCAACGGTCTTGCCGCAGTGGATACACCGGTTCCCGTGCGATCACCGAAGTTAAGCGCTGTCGGGCGCGGTCGGTAATTGGATGAGTGACCATCGAGGCTGCCATGCGCAGTTGCCGTTTTTCGGGGTGCACACAGCCTCGTGATGCCAATTGAGGAGCTACTCGACCGAATAGTAGCGGCTTCGGTCAAGACTACCATCTTACGACCGGGAGAGCGGTGTGCTGACCGCACGCCCCTCCTATCCGCATCCTCCACCGAGGATGACACGGCGGTCGGATGGTCCCGGTAGGCCACTCGTGGCCTGAAGATGTAGTGGTTTTTTTATGTATTTAATATATTTCACACCTATTTACACACATATATAACCTGTATCTCTAGGGAATATCTCCCTGCAGTTCCATTTTCACGCAGCTCTATGACGTAATATCTCCAGTACTATGTGTTGTACAATGATATAATTTTGCTCTTATATCCAGTGGCGTGTGTGAGTACTGTCTGCAAAATGTGTCGAGAATACAATTAGTAGAAGAGAAGTGATAAATTTAAACGTCATGCTTCATGAACGGGGTAAAAGTAGTTAGCCATAAAAAATTTTCCTTTCATTATTTTGTGGGTATTGTCAGCGAAAAAAAGTTTGATGAAAGTTTGAAATTACGTGTAAAATTTTTTGCAAGTCACAAAGTGTTCTCATTCCCAAACACTGGATGAACATATTATGGACGTTCACGAGTCGTGGGCTACCATGCCTTTTCGCCCCCCCCCCCACCCCCCCCCCCCACCCCACATACTCCTCTTTGGTAGGTAGGTTGTTCTTACCACCACAGTGTTTCTTTCCAGACAGCAAGTGATGTGTGTACGAAGTTTGGTTGAAATCGGTACAGCGGTTTAGAAGGAGATGCGGAACGTACATACACGCCTACGTACATCCATTTTTATAATAAGTAATGATTTCTCAGTAGCAGCTCAGTAGTCGAGTGCTTATCCACTAGAGCGCATGTGAGTCATGTACAGAGCTCACGTGAAAAACAAGATAGCGCCCAAGCAAGTGGCACACTCAAGTGACTGAATGCAAAGAATAATAAAGATATGACAAAAGGTAACCGAGAGAAATGTATTAACAAGCAGTATATTGTCGCTAAATACAAGAAGATAACTCTGCAGCCAAGTAGAGATATTTCAGTCTACAATTACAGTACTCAAATTTTCAAGCTGAAGAATCTTCGTCTTCGCAACACATAATTCTAATTAAAAAACTAATCTTTATAATTCAGGAGAGGGTAGTGTCTTAGAGTTTACAATATCATGACGTCAACTGAAGTATGAGTTATACGTTAGTCAACTTCGAAACAACTACGTATTAAAACCATGAGATCTTATTTCTCTGTGAGCAAGCACGCGTTCCGATATGTACACGCGGAATGATCTAGACTACTAACTTCCATCATGGCATATAAATTGTAATGATCTCACCCGATTCGCCATGCATCTGCACGACAGCATGGACCTCCGTCGGACAAAGGCAACCTCTCTCCCAATGTCAGAATATAGCACAGAGCCATTTCGACTTCATCACACCGAATCAGAACAGAATGCATAAGTAATGTAATTTGGTGTTCCGTTCAAATGCGCAGAACTACGTGTACAACACCCGCAGAAGAATCGTATTGGTCGAAACCAAAACAGAGTCCCAAAGACTTAAAACTGTCACAGTGACTAAGCAAAGAGGTTTTCACGTTGCTTCTATGGACTCACAGAAACTGGTTGTAGCAGACTCGCATACAGTGTCGAAAATATAAACATCGTCATCCACAGAAAACAAGGTACGAGTATTATGTGAGGAAAAGGAAAGAGCTGAGAGGAAACAGACACCTTTCACCAGTAATCGTATGGGGTGGCCGTTTTTAAGCGTTACAATTGGACAAACCCACGTTTTTGTGTTGGGCACTGTGCCAGATTTTGTTTAAAATACTTTATATCATGATACAGGCGGTGAGGAATTCTAGCTGTAATGCTCTCGAATATATGGCGACTGTTTTTGCTTCAGTGGTAAACCGCAGTTTCAAAGTATGTTGCAAAGCGGTTCTCACCTAAGTGGAGTGGCAGTTCTGTGTGTGTGTATGTGTGTGTGTGTGTGTGTGTGTGTGTGTGTGCGTGCGCGCGCTTATCGTTTGCTGGCTGTCGGTCGCTCCCACTTGGCCTGTGCGTTCCACAGAGGCGGCGTTTATCTGGCCACGAGGCCCTGGCAGCTGCTGCGGTGATTGCGGGTCCGTAGCCCGACCCGATCCGAGAGCAGCCGCGCGCCGATCGCGAATGTGCTTGCCAGACTGCACCCGCCTGATAACTCGAGAACCTGCTACTTCACCCCTAACAGTAAATGCTAGCGTGTCAAATGTCGGAAACCTAGGCTTCTGTATAGGGTCACGCGTTCTTCGAAAGACAATACTCAGAATTTCTATAACTGCAGGGAGCCACTGAAGAAGTCCATGGATGAAAGTTACGGCAGATGTTCAATTCTCTTTTCAACTGTAATGTCGACTTGTACATCTGCATGTTGACACGATATTAAAAACAATGTGTGAATATTGTATGTCCTTTTCCTTGAATGTTTCATAAAAAAGTTAGTCTACCTTTCTTTCTCACGTGATTTATGGTATTTCCATTGAATTTAGGAGACGGAGGGAGTTGAGTAACACTGACCGTATCCGTAGCATTTGGTAGACCACAAGTGCTTCGTGGATGGTGCTAAATGGTAAGCACTTCGTGGAACTTCGACAGTTTTGCTCCGGTACGTGATTTGCGAATACTGGGTTCCTGAACTGGACGCTGGACAGCACCGCACGGCATCTGTTATCACAAAATCTAGACGCTCTTCAATGACCTTCCTGAGCCAGGTCGGTGCAATATTATGTGTCACTGGGAGCTAGGATATCAGATAAGGGACTCAGATCTCAACCAGAAGGTGTGACCCGTGCCTGTGGGGCCAAGTCTGGGGCACTAACGGACTTCAGTTCCGGTGGGCTGACGCAGATACATGGGGATCTGACGTAGTCGCCAAGAGTTTCTTCAGCTGCCCGTAAGACGTCCATGGATCCCATAAATTCTATCACAGACACCCATCAATGGTGATGGTGGTGGTGATAAAACACAACCGAATAAAAGAAATTATCACTTTAGCCATCCTAAATACATGTCAATTGAGACAAGGTAATAGCATCAAAACACAGATCACTTAGTAGAATGCATTTTAATCGTAAAGAGTTTAGAAGTTACATTGGAATAGCTGTCACCGTTTTAAATTCATAATCTTTTGTACAAGATAAAAGTAACGTTGGCGTCTTTTAAATACCTGTGGGTCACAGAGAACTTCTTCTCTATTGGACCAAAGGTTCTAAGTACTTCTGTATTGCTCAATTTTTGTTTATTGGAACCGGGGGAAGGGGTTTCTTTGATATTTCCTAGTTAGAAATTTATTTGGAGAAGCGCATGATGACAGCTCCAGTATTCGCTTTAGGGCCAAGGAAGTCGTACAGAACTTTGGCTGCAACTGACTGTTTTAGTGTAAAGTCTGGGGCCTCCCTTCTAACAGCCGTGTACCGCAAGTCTCTAGAGGAACGGAAGGTTCCAAATGATTGGAAAAGAGCACAGGTAGTCCCAGACTTCAAGAAGGGTCGTCGAGCAGATGCGCAAAACTATAGGCCTGTATCTCTGACATCGGTCTGTTGCGGAATTTTAGAACATGTTTTTTTGCTCGCGTATCATGTCACTTCTAGAAACCCAGAATATACTCTGTAGGAATCAACATGGATTCCGGAAACAGCGATCGTGTGAGACCCAACTCGCTTTATTTGTTCATCAGACCCAGAAAATGTTACATACAGGCTCCCAGGTAGATGCCATTTTCCTTGACTTCCGGAAAGCGTTCGATACAGTTCCGCACTGTCGCCTGATAGAGTAAGAGCCTACGGAATATCAGACCAGCTGTGGGCTGGATTGAAAAGTTTTTAGCAAACAGAACACAGCATGTTGTTCTCAATGGAGAGACGTCTACAGATGTTAAAGTAACCTCTGGCGTGCCACAGGGGAGTGTTATGGGACCATTGCTTTTCATAATCTATATAAATGACCTGAGATAGTGTCGGAAGTTCCATGCGGCTTTTCGCGAATGATGCTGTAGTATACAGAGAAGTTGCAGCATTAGAAAATTGCAGCGAAATGCAGGAAGATCTGCAGCGGATAGGCACTTGGTGCAGGGAGTGGCAACTGACCCTTAACATAGACAAATGTTTCGTCACAGGGTTATTTGGTAAGCGTGATAGCGTTACGGAGATGTTTAGCAAACTCAAATGGCAGACTCTGCAAGAGAGACGCTCGGCATCGCGGTGTAGCTTGCTGTCCAGGTTTCGAGAGGGTGCGTTTCTGGATGAGGTATCGAATATATTGCTTCCCCCTACTTATACCTCCCGAGGAGATCACGAATGTAAAATTAGAGAGATTCTAGTGCGCACGGAGGCTTTCCGGCAGTCGTTCTTCCCGCGAACCATACGCGACTGGAACAGGAAAGGGAGGTAATGACAGTGGCACGTAAAGTGCCCTCCGCCACACACCGTTGGGTGGCTTGCGGAGTATAAAAGTAGATGTAGATGTAGAAACCGCAACATCAGCCGCTGCTGCAGAATGTGAAATGACGATGAGAGGACCCAAACGTGACAAAGCTATATAACAGCTTAAATTTTAGAGAGGGATTGGATTTACAGGGTCATAATAGATTTAAACTAGTGAATTAGAGAAAGAATGGGAGAATGAGGTATAAAAGTAATGTAAAAAGGTCGCAGTACTGCAGCAAACAGCAAATCGCTCTCCCCGAATGTATCAAATGTGTCAGCCAGGGAGCACTACGCGTCAGCGGCTGCAACCGAGTAGCTGTGAGATGCACACAAGCTTTTTTTTTTTTGATTAGGTGAACCCCACAGATGAGACTACTAGAATCCTGGTGATCATCTGACAAAGCGTTCACAACAAAGTTTCAGACTTTGAAGCGCTCCTAGAAAGCAACAAGGCACACATACAACAAGGTACGGCTGACTGGCTACAACCCAGAATTTACAGCGATGAGATTTTGGGGCTAATGTGAATATATATCGACAAGATAGGCTAACGGAAAACGAACGCTTTGCGTTGGTAGCAGTAGATAAGAAATTTAAATCCATTGACGGAAACTGAAGCTGCATGCGAGATTTTTTTAGGAAAATTCAATATCAGAGGCAGGTATAAATTTATAATTAAATTGATAATTGTATCATTCTATCAACCGCAAGATTCCCTCCCCCCTCTCTCGATGAAATCGAAAACTTCAGAGAAAAGCAGTGTAATCACACTATCCCGTTAACCGTCCAGCAAACAAATGGGGAAATTACATTTTTATAAGGATAATGGGTGACGAGGAAACCTGCGAAAAATTGCTAAGTGCCTTCTCCAAAACCCGCTTAGAACAAGTAGGTCGGAAACGCACTCATGATTGAAATGTGTTACACCTAATGGCAACTAGTAGACCTGACCTCTCTGAGGATGACCATGTTGAAACTAGTATCAGTGAACATGAAGCGGTTGGAGAAATGAAGTTTACCAAAATAAAAAGCGCAAATAAAACAATCAGAGTTATTTACATGTTCAGTAAACTAAATAAAAAGGCAGCAGTGTCACGTCTCAAAGAAGAACTTGGAAACATGTAGCTCCGGGCAGGACACCTAGTGGTGCTATGGCGACATATTAGAAAAATAATTTCCTGAACGCTTAATAGATGTGTACCTGAATGACAATTTTCACTCTGCAGCGAAGTGTGCGCTGATATGAAATTTCCTGCAGATTAAAACTTTGTGCCGGATCGAGACTCGAACTCGGGACCTTTGCCTTTCGCGGGCAAGTGCTCTACCATCGCAGAAGAGCTTCTGTAAAGTTTGGAAGATAGGAGACGAGGTACTGGCAGAAGTAAAGCTGTGAGGACAGGGCGTGAGTTGTGCTCGGGTAGCTCAGATGGTAGAGCACTTGCCCGCGAAAGGCAGAGGTCCCGAGTTCGAGTCTCGGTCCGGCATACAGTTTTCAGCTGCCAGGAAGTTTCAGATGTGTACCTGGTACAACAGTATATGATGAGACCCTCCAGGGCACACAGTCTCTGCAAAGGAATTTCTATAGAAACATAGTAAAAAAAGAGATAGTACTAGAAATAGAGACAAGCTAAATGAAAAACTTTACCTGTCAAATAGCAATACCCGTCTTCAACGCCTACCGTAGCAGAATATTATCAAAAAACTTCTCACAAAATCCAAATAAAAAATGGTTTAAATGGCTCTGAGGACTATGGGACTTAACAGCTGTGGTCATCAGTCCCCTAGAACTTAGAACTACTTAAACCTAAATAACCTAAGGACATCACACACATCCATGCCCGAGGCAGGATTCGAACCTGCGACCGCAGTGCTCACGCGGTTCCAGACTGAAGCGCCTAGAACCGCACAGTCACACCGGCCGGCTAATGCAAATAAATTCTGGTCATGCCTAAAGGTTGTCAGTGACATCAAATTTAGGGTCAAAACCCACATGGACGAGATAGGAACTGAAAATGAGATTAGCAAAGCATAAACAAAAATGAAAAATTGCATTTTAAAATATTTCTTTAAAAAGGAAAGTCGAGGAATAGTGCCTCAGTTTAATTCTTGATCCACTGCGAAGATAAATGACGTAGATGTTAGTGAGAGTGGCGTTAAGAAATAGCTAAAGTTGCTAAAATTGAACAAAGTTTCAGGGTCCAACGGAATCCCAATGACATTGTATACAGAAGTTGAGGCCGTGTTATCCTTTTAACCATGATATATCGTACTTGCTCGAACAAAAAACTGTGCCCACTTATTGGAAGGAAGCACAGGTCACAAAAACATGGTTCAAATGGCTACACACCGGAAGCAGCTACTAGGGTAGCAGAGTACGTGTGGCGTGCACACGGGGGTTTTTTAGGTTAGAGGGACCCCCCCTTGGGCGAAACGATAAAATACCTGACGGCTTACCAGAGAGGACATTATCATCGTTGATAAAGAACGTCCGTCCTCAGAGACCAAAAACAGGAAAAGTTAACGTAATATTGGTAAACTGCAGGAGTATCCAGGGCAAGGTTCCTGAATTAGTATCTCTTATTGAAGGAAATAGTGCGCATATAGTATTAGGAACGGAAAGTTGGTTAAAACCGGAAGTGAACAGTAACGAAATCCTAGACACAGAATGGAATATATACCGCAAGGATAGGATAAACGCCAATGGTGGAGGAGTATTTATAGCAGTAAAGAATTCAATAATATCCAGTGAAGTTATTAGCGAAAGCGAATGTGAAATAATCTGGGTTAAGTTAAGTATCAAAGGTGGGTCAGATATGATAGTCGGATGCTTCTATAGACCACCTGCATCAGCAACCGTAGTAGTTGAGCGCCTCAGAGAGAACCTGCAGAACGTCGTGAAGAAGTTTCGTGATCATACTATTGTAATAGGGGGAGACTTCAATCTACCAGGTATAGAATGGGATAGTCACACAATCAGAACTGGAGCCAGGGACAGAGACTCTTGTGACATTATCCTGACTGCCTTGTCCGAGAATTACTTCGAGCAGATAGTTAGAGAACCAACTCGTGAAGCTAACGTTTTAGACCTCATAGCAACAAATAGACCGGAACTTTTCGACTCCGTGAATGTAGAAGAGGGTATTAGTGATCATAAGTCAGTGGTTGCATCAATGACTACAAGTGTAATAAGAAATGCCAAGAAAGGAAGGAAAATATATTTGCTTAACAAGAGTGATAGGGCACAAATCGCAGAATATCTGAGTGACCACCATCAAACGTTCATTTCTGAGGAAGAGGATGTGGAACAAAAATGGAAAAAATTCAGAAACATCGTCCAGTACGCCTTAGATAAGTTCGTACCGACTAAGGTCCAAAGCGAGGGGAAAGATCCACAGTGGTATAACAATCATGTACGAAAGGTACTACGGAAACAAAGAAAGCTTCATCATAGGTTTAAGAGTAGTCGAATCATAGCTGATAAGGAAAAGCTGAACGAAGCGAAAAAGAGCGTAAAGAGAGCAATGAGAGAAGCATTCAACGAATTCGAACATAAAACATTGGCAAACAATCTAAACAAGAACCCTAAAAAGTTTTGGTCATATGTAAAATCGGTAAGCGGATCTAAATCCCCTATTTAGTCACTCGTTGACCACGATGGCACCGAAACAGAGGACGACCGAAGAAAGGCAGAAATACTGAATTCAGTGTTCCGAAACTGTTTCACTGCGGAAAATCGTAACACGGTCCCTGACTTCAGCCGTCGCACGGACGCCAAAATGGAAAATATTGAAATAAACGATATCGGAATTGAAAAACAACTGCTATCACTTAGTAGCGGAAAAGCATCCGGACCAGACGAGATACCCTTAAGATTCTACAGTGATTATGCTAAAGAACTTGCCCCCTTTCTATCAGCAATTTATCGTAGATCGCTGGAAGAACGTAAAGTACCTAGCGACTGGAAGAAAGCGCAGGTCGTTCCCATTTTCAAGAAGGGTCATAAATCAGATGCGAATAATTATAGGCCTATTTCGCTTACGTCAATCTGTTGTAGAATAATGGAACATGTTTTGTGTTCTCGTATTATGACGTTCTTAGATAATACAAATCTCCTTCATCATAACCATCATGGATTCCGCAAACAGAGATCATGTGAAACTCAGCTCGCCCTATTTGCCCAAGAAATTCACAGTGCCGTAGACACTGGCGAGCAGATTGATGCCGTATTCCTGGACTTCAGGAAGGCATTTGATACGGTTCCGCACTTACGTTTAGTGAAAAAAATACGAGCTTACGGAATATCGGACCAGGTTTGTGATTGGATTCAGGATTTCCTAGAAGAAAGAACACAACATGTCATTCTTAACGGTTCAAAATCTGCAGATGTAGAGATAATTTCGGGAGTACCGCAGGGAAGCGTGATAGGACCTTTATTGTTTACAATATACATAAATGACTTAGTTGACAACATCGGTAGCTCCGTGAGGCTATTTGCAGATGACACGGTTGTCTACAAGAAAGTAGCAACATCAGAAGATTCGTACGTACTCCAGGAGGACCTGCAGAGGATTAATGCATGGTGCGACAGCTGGCAGCTTTCCCTAAACGTAGATAAATGTAATATAATGCGCATACATAGGGGCAGAAATCCATTTCAGTACGATTATGCCATAGGTGGTAAATCATTGGAAGCGGTAACGACCGTAAAATACTTAGGAGTTACTATCCGGAGCGATCTGAAGTGGAATGATCACATAAAACAAATAGTGGGAAAAGCAGGCGCCAGGTTGAGATTCATAAGAAGAATTCTAAGAAAATGTGACTCATCGACGAAAGAAGTAGCTTACAAAACGCTTGTTCGTCCGATTCTTGAGTATTGCTCATCAGTATGGGACCCTTACCAGGTTGGATTAATAGAAGAGATAGACATGATCCAGCGAAAAGCAGCGCGATTCGTCATGGGGACATTTAGTCAGCGCGAGAGCGTTACGGAGATGCTGAACAAGCTCCAGTGGCGGACACTTCAAGAAAGGCGTTACGCAATACGGAGAGGTTTATTATCGAAATTACGAGAGAGCACATTCCGGGAAGAGATGGGCAACATATTACTACCGCCCACATATATCTCGCGTAATGATCACAACGAAAAGATCCGAGAAATTAGAGCAAATACGGAGACTTACAAGCAGTCGTTCTTCGCACGCACAATTCGTGAATGGAACAGGGAAGGGGGGATCAGATAGTGGTACAATAAGTACCCTCCGCCACACACCGTAAGGTGGCTCGCGGAGTATAGATGTAGATGTAGATGTAGATGGCTCTGAGCACTATGGGACTTACCATCTATGATCATCAGTCCCCTAGAACTTAGAACTACTTAATCCTAACTAACCTAAGGACATCACACAACACCCAGTCATCACGAGGCAGAGAAAATCCCTGACCCCGCCGGGAATCGAACCCGGGAGTGGGAAGCGAGAACGCTACCGCACGACCACGAGCTGCGCACAGGTCACAATCATCTAGGAGAAGGGTAGCAGATTTGATCCATAAAACTACCGTGCAATACCTTTAACATCCGCCTGTTGGGTAGTCTTATATCACATTGTGATTTCAATCGTAATGTGGTATCCCGAAATGATCTCATTCATGTCAACTAATATGGCTTCCCAAAACATCAGACATGCGAAACACGCACCGTGCTCTTCTCATGTAACGTCCTGAAAGCCAAATCTATAGGCAGTCAGATGGATGCAGTATTTATTGACTTACGGGACGCATTTACACCAACGACTTTTAACTAAAGTGCTACCATATGGTGTATTAAAACGAATTTTGTTACTGTACTGAGTATTTCCTGGTAGGGTGGACGCACTGGGTTACCTTGGATGGATACTCGTCAACAGATGTAGAAGAACTTCAGTCTTGTCCAAGGAAACAGTCTTCGAGCCTTCATTATTCATGATATGTATAAATGATCGCGTGGACAATATTAACTATAACTTCATAGATTTTGCTGACGATGAAGTTACCTATTATAAAGGACTGTCTGAAAAAATCTGCACAAATATTCAGTCAGATCTGAATAAGATTCAGATTGGTGCAAAGATTGGCTACTTGCTATAAACTTTGCTCCTCACAGAACGCTAAAACATAGAATCCTGTGACGACAATATTGATGAGTCATAATTAGTATCAGTTAAGTCATACCTCTGTATTACAGTCTGTGTGGCTGTGAAGCTCCCATGTCAATTAAGATTAAAATGGGATATTGAACTTACGCAAAAAGTGCGGCACAAATGGTCATAGGTTTATTTGACACACAGGAGAGAAGGTAATTCTGAGAAACCCGATCTGGTAGACGCTGGATCACAGAAACCATCCCACGGAAGCGCCATTAAAAGTTCAAGAGACGGTATTAAGGAAGAAATCTAGAAGTGTAATACAAATCCTACGTATCAGTCTCTTAGGGACCGCATAGATAAGATTAGAACGCACTCGGAAGCATTTAAAGAAACGTATTCAATCCGCTCCACACACAAATGGAACGAGGAAAAACCTTTATTTTATGTGTCACACACGATAAAAGTATGCTTTTTCTTCTCATCATTACAAGTTGCATTATACTACAAGGCTCTCACAAATCTCATAACTCTCTTGAGAGCGTGGCCATCCGGAATCCCCATATCTCACTTGATTCTCGCTACTAAGAGAACAAAACGATCCAAGAAATTAAAATAACAGAGGTCGTAACACACAGTAAAGCGAAGAGGGTAGATAACGCACAGCAGCTGCCTCCCTTTTCAACACCATTTCCTACTACGATGTTTACACTAGCGCAAAAAGTGAGCATTTCGATACACACACACACACACACATACACACACATACAGAGAGAGAGAGAGAGAGAGAGAGAGAGAGAGAGAGAGAGCAGAGAGATCAGAGCGTAAATATGTGCACCTACAAAAACACTTACAAAAGTGCAAAGTGCACTAGCTACATTTACAACTCACCTCCTCAGAGTAGCGAAACTTCCAGTTATTACTTCCTTTTTTGTGGGGCAGGAGGGCGGGGGAGTTATAAGTGTTGTGACCGGTCCTATTCTATCCGCCACGAATTCTCTTGCGCCAAACTCTTTATCTTAGAGTAGCACTTTCTCCCCACGTCACCAGTTATTTGTTAGATGTATTCCAGTCTCTGTCTTCCCCCACAGTTTTGACGCTCTGCACCTGCCTCTGGTACCATGGAAGTTATTGGCGATATCGTAACACATATTGTTAGCACCAACTCCCTTCTCCATCTCATTATTTTCCAAGTGTTCCTTTCTTCGTCGATTTTACGAAGGGCATACCTTATTTATCCGTCCACCTGATTTTCAATCTATGTCTATAGCCCCACATGTCAAACTCTTTGATTCTCTTCTGTTCTGGTTTTTCCAAAGTCCATGGCTCACTGTTATACAATGCTGTGCTCCAAAACGTACATTCTCAGAAATTTCTCACTCATAGTCATATTAAATCCGATGTTTACTACAAGAAGTCTTCTCCCCGCCAAGAATATCCTCAATCCTCATGCTTCTCTTAGTATGATTTATATGTCATCCGTGCTTCGTCCGTCGTGTGTTATTTTGTTTCTTTAACTTCATTTATTTCGTGGTCACAAGTTCTTATTTCTACCACACTTCGATACTTTCGTCTTTCTTCTGTTTACTCTCAAACCATATCCTATACTCATTCGACTTTTCATTCCATTCAGCGAGTCATGTACTTCTTCACTTTCACTGAAGTTTGCAATCTTATCAGCGAATCTTATCGTTGAAATCCTTTCGCATTGAATTTTAAGCCCATTATTGAACCTCTCTTTTGTTTCCGCCGCTGCTTCTTCAATGTACAGACTGAACAGCAGGGGCGAAAGACTACATCTCCGTCTTTCGCTTTCTTTACCCGAGTTCTTCGTTCTTGATGATACGTTCTTATTGTTCCCTCCTTGGTTCTTGTACAACGGTATATTGCCCGACTTTCCGTAAAGCTTATTCCTGTTTTTCTCATGATTTCGAACATTGTATGCCATTTTGCACTGTCGAACGTTTTTTACAGTTTTTTACAGTTGACAAATCCTATGAACGTGCTTTTGAGTTTTGTTAATACTTGCTTCCATTATCAAGCACAATGTTAGAACAACCTCTCTGGTGCCCTGTACCTTCCCGAAAGCCAAGCTGATCGTCGTGTAACAGATTCTATTTTCTTCTATTCATTTTATTACTAGTGTACATCAAATCAGTCTACACAACACACATAAAAAACAAACCATTGGGGGAATAGCGAGCTCCTCATCCAATCTCATCTGTTGTAGGTTTACCAATGCAGTGGAAGGATAAGGGGAAAGACAAAGAAAATTTTCATAACAAAGATATTTCAGTATGAATTAAACATGAACAAGTTCGAGGCACCTTTGAATAATTTGTATTTGCAATAAACGCATTTTAAACTTACTGATGTCCCTCTGCAAAGGAACTTTGCCCTCAACTACAAAGATGATATCACTTGGGACATGGCGAAAGATCGGGTGGCTGTATTTGACAATGAGGTGTACCATGCCTCTGCTACCTTTTGGTTGCAGAAGCCGAATCAGTATTGTAACTCATGTGCCACATCTAACAAAAGCTTGTTCTCATTGCTTACCATCGAGAGAAGTGGAGCTGTGGTTAAGATACTGGTCTCCCATTCTGTAGGATGGCGGTCCAGTTCCCCGTCTGTCCATCCAGATTTAGGTTTCCGGTGGTTTCCCTAAATCGCTTAAGGCAAGTGCTGGGACCGTCCCCACTTAAAGCACACGCCCGTTTTGCTTCCCCATCCTTCCTCAGCGAGAACATGTGCTCTGTCCATAATAACCTTGTCGCCGATGGAGCGTTAAACCCCAGTCTTCCTTTCTTCTTTTTGTACTTACCACTACAAGAGCCATTACACTACAAGGCTCTTACAGATCTCGTGATACAACCTCTCTGATCATTTCCTCTACTAGGAGATTTCAATAAACACAACCTCTTTTGGGGTTAATCCTTTACTTGGCCTTATGGTCGTGTTTTTGTGAGCCTCAGGTGGTGCTGGTATTCCTAACACTGGCTACAACACTTCAACACTGGCGCTGGGCCATCGTCAGTTATAAACGACTCCATCTGCACTCCAGGACTCCCAGGTTTTGCCAAATGGGACATTACCGATGAACGTCATTTCAATGCCACTTCCCAGTTTCGATCCAACTACCAGATAGAACAGGCTCTTAAAGAAATCCTTCAAGATCACTGATTTTCAAAGCAAACTGGAAGCTTTACAACCTATTAGCTCTCTATAATTGTCAATACAACCTTTAGTATTAGGTATAGCACAAGTGTGATCCATCATGTTGGTGATTCAGCTATCCTAAAGTCCTCCGTTTACATTTTAAGACAGTTTGTTCTTTGGTGAAATAACGAATGCTGTTCTTTAAAACAGGGCAGGCGCACGGTACTGTGACAGCTTAAATCCCTATCAATGTCAGAAAATATAGCAACATTTTAGGTTACGAGCGCCAAAAATGAGGAATCAAAGGGAGCAAGTAAAGGTCATGGTGAATTCCCCGATCTCTACCAACAGTTCCACTTGCTATGCAGTAGAATCAGAAGTCATCAGGAGGAAGACTGAATGCTGTGAATCACATATAACAACTGTGGTGAGGCAGGGAGGGAGGTCTTCAAGCACAAGCAATACCCGGTGACATCAGTCAGAGGGTGGCGGGTACAACATTGCGTCAAAACCTTGCAACCTGAACTTTAAAAAAAAAAAAAAGTTCAAATGGCTCTGAGCACTATGGCACTATGGGACTTAGCATCTGAGGTCATCAGTCCCCTAGAACTTGAACTACTTAAACCTAACTAACCTAAGGACACCATACACATCTATGCCCGAGGCAGGATTCGAACCTGCGACCGTATCGGTCGCGCGGTTCCAGACTGTAGCGCCTAAAACCGCTCGGCCACCGCGGACGGCGCCAGAACGTCACCTTCAAAACTTTTGAGTCCTATATCTGCCCGTTATCCTTTTGGACGGTGGGTTACATATCGTCCGAAGCTCGTAATACTGCGCTCAGACACAACTGAACCCAGTATAGCTTGCGAACCGAATCAAAGGTCGTCGAACAGATGCACAGAACTATATACCTCTATCTCTGCCACCTATTGTAGAATTTTTGATCAAGTTTTACGCTCGGGTGTAATGGCATTTCTGGAGGCCGAAAATCTCCTGTGTAGGATCCAACATGGGTTCCGATAACAACGATCGTGTGAAACTCAGCTCGCTCTATTCGTCCATGAGACACAAAAACCCGTTGATACAGGCGCCCAGGTAGATGCCGTGTTCCTTGACTTCCGAAAGGCATCCGATTCAATTCCGCACGGCCACCTAGTGAACAAAGTGCGAGCGTATGGAATATTAGACCAACTGTATGATTGGATTGAGGAGTTTCTGGAAGACAAAATTAAGCATGTCATTCTGAACGGACCTTTAGACGCAAATGTAACTTCGGGCATGCCTCAGGGGGGTATTATTGGACCATTACTTTTCACATATATATGTATGAACTAATACATAACGTCGGAAATTACATGAGGATTTTGGTGATGACGCTGTTGTATACGGAGAAGTCACGACGTTAGACAATTGTAGCGAGATACGGGAAGGCCTGCAGAGGTTCAGCGCTTGGTGCAGGGAGCGGCAATTGACCCTCAACATAAACAAGTGTAACGTGTTGCGAATACATAGACAGAAAGATACTTTATTCTATAATTACAAAACTGCAGATCAATCACTCCAAGCAGTTACTGCCATAAAATACTTTCTAATATGCTCACGGAGTGATCTGAAGTGGAACGACCATACAAAATTACTCGCGAGTAAGACAGATGTCAGACTGAAGATTCTTTGGAAGAATCTTCAGGAAAAGTTCATCAACAAAGGAAATTGCCTACAAAACACTCGTTCGGCCAATACTTAAATATTGACCGTCAGTACAGGATCCCTACCAAATAGGACTGATAGAGAAAATAGAGAAGATCCAAAGAAGAGCAGCGTGTTTCGTTACAGGTTCTTTTAGTAAGCATGAAAGCCAGTGGCAGACGCTGCAACAGAGGCGTTCAGTATCACGGTATGGTTTATTGTTAAAGTTCTGAGAGCTTGTATTTCTTGAAGTGCCAACGTGTATATTGCTTACGTCTACGTATATCTCGCGAAAAGACCACGAAGAAAGATTCGAGCCCACACGGAGGCTTACCAGCAATCGTTCTTCCCGCGAACAACACGCGACTGAAACAGGAAAAGGGGGAAGTGACACTGGTACACGAAGTACCCTCCTCCATACACTGTAAGCGGCTTGCGTAATATAGCTGTAGGTGTAATCCTCCTAGAACTGTATTATGTAATTATGGCGTGCAAGGCAATCTTTCAATCCGTGGAGGCAGTCTGTTTTGAATCCTGTCCCCAGTGCAGGCAAGGGCCAAATATGACACTGAAGTTATATAAGCATCGTCAAAACTAGCTGTGAAAGAAATTCGCTAAAAACAACTTGAGAACGCGGTCAAATGACCGTAACGTTTTATTCGAAGAAGTCCACTGCCGTGGAAACCTAGACGCACACAATATGGACCGTCCTTAGCTTTTAGCCGATGGAGATGCCTTGGCTAATATCCTAAATATGGATGTAGTACATCGTTTTCTGAGACTCAGTTCATAAGACCATGATAGGTTGAAATTTGGTAGAATGTCTTACTCTGCCTGTCTCTGTAGCGAGGCAATAAGTGGACCACGCTTCTTCAGCACGTTTTTGATTAAAAGAGTGAAATCAGTGTAAGGCAGACCAGTGTCTCGCGAACTGAGTCAAACTGTAACCTGAGACGCTGTCGTTTCAGTGCAAATTTACTGGAATTGGTTGCCGCACGGACTGAGGTGACTGCTCGGGACGCCTTTGGAATAACAACTGCATCTTGATTAGTGGAAAACTTGCGTATTTCTCACAGTAGGTGCAACCTGAGGGAAGAGACTCTCTTTCTTTTGAACACTACTAATGCAGGGGGCCATGTCGTGTTCTCATGGTGTATGTAGAAGAGGGAGTTATTCGAGTCCACCGCGAAAATGAAAAAGAAAAGGAAAAACAAAAAGAAAACCACCCATCAGATCCTGAAAACCACGTGATTGTCGGCCGACCTCCGTGTCATCATCAGCTATTTGTAATCGGATGCGGTGGGGGGGCGCATGGGGTCAGCACACTGTACTCCGGCCACTGTCGGCGTTCCGACCTCGGAACCGCTACCTGTCAGCCATGTAGCTTGTCATATGGCATCACGAGCCTGAATTCAAACCGGTCCAGTCCTACCGCCACGGAAAAACCCCTGGTAGTATCGGGAATCGAACCCGGATCCCCCACATGTGGATCTGTCGCGTTGACCACTCGGTTACGGAGGCAGATAAATGGAAAAGGAACTAAAAATAGCCTTTCATAGAGGCATTAATCTCCTTCTCAATGAAAGGAATGCAGACTTACAACGAACGAAGACATCTACGGAACCTGAAATATGTCGCGTATGGTGTGTGTGGTGTGTAGTCCAGTGCGCGGGGTAACTAACAAGTCAACATATTTCACCAGCTTGCACCAGTGGTTCGTGCAGTCATCAGAAAGTGCCTAACAGACAGAATTTTGGAAACACGTCGAATTCCTGTTTTCTTCATTGTCTCGACTCTCTAAATATAACACTCTACATGTACAGAAAACGTCTATTTTTTAATAATTTCTTGCTTATAACTTCTTTTAAGACTAAAATGAGCCTTAATTTCGGACGATAAAAAGAAATTTGCTTGCAAGAGACGCTATAACCAAAATATTGTTTGTGCTTATGTGGCAATGGATGTAAGGCGACAAAAATAAACATGATTATCTATTTGATTATAATAATGGATTAGTGTTTGTGTGAAACGCCAGTCGTTTAATTGCATGTGTTAATGGAAGAAAGAGAATATCGAGTTTAAAGTTTTAACCACCGCCACAGGAAAAAGTAGGTAGGATGGCCAGCTGGAGTTTAGAATCTTAGTTTCCGAATTTAAGCCCACTATCAATGGTCCCACGTAACCTGATTTATATCAATACTGGCCATACATTTCGTACGGTTGCGATATACATTTCTGACCATTTCTTCATGATGTTGCTTTTCTTACTCGATTGTACACAATAATTTGTTATTTATTTACTTGTAGCCCTATCTTCTTGCACCTTCTGTTCTACTCTGATCTGGCTTTCCATCCGTAAGTTACGTCCTAGGGGTTCCATAACTGCAGCCATCAACGTTGATCAAGGTGGACTCTCTGTGGATTACTGGGGTGATAGTTTACAAGACCAAATTTTGTATCTTATTCTAGCCATCCTGTTTAAAGTTGTACAGAGTGTCTCTAAAGCACGCAAGATGATTAGCAGCGCGACTGATTAATGCATACTGCAATTTCGTCGTTAATTATAGGAAAATTGAAATAGTTGATGGGTCTTTGTTTACTGAGTATTAAATCCTAGTAAGAAAAGTAAAAGGATTATGAAAAACTAAATGAAGGAGGGAGAGAGGAAGGAGGAGAAAGAAGATGATGGTGGTGAAGAATGTACAGCGTACGCTAGAAGACTCAAAAATTGTCGCTTTCGCTTTTCAGCGTTTCGAACGCACAATATTAGACGTGCAAATAAAACAGTGTGGAAACAGATAACATATCCAAGAAAATGAGCCAGATCAGGGATAACGACCCATCGATGACGCGGTCATAGGAACGGAATCCTGTACGTGTTCAGAATTTTGATTGTCTTCAGCTGTATAATTATGCACCGAGAATGGTGACGAGCAGATGGGAAGAATCTAAGACGTTTTCGTACCAAAAGGAGAAGCTTTTGGAAACAAAACAAAAAACTTTTCTTGATTGTTCTACAGAAAAGTTCATATTAACGAGAGCTTTACAAAACAGCTACGGATGTTTAGACTATACAAATGAACTACTTACGGATCTGTTTTGCTTGCTCTCTCGAAATTCTGCTATATAATTTCCGCCAGAGTAACATCTTCTAGCATTTTCTAGTACAAGAATATTTGGTGTCTTTCTGACAAGTATCCCATTACGAATCTAGCAACGATTGGCAAAAAGAGAGAAATTTGCGCATTTGTCTGTAATACGAGAGCCAGTTTTATACATTTACGTACTTGCATAGCTTGCAAGTTAGACTGAAGCCATTAACTGCGTACACGTTAATATACGGGAGCTGCTGTATGTTTCCCCATGTAGTATTAGAAAAGCTTTCTGCATGTACTCCTATACGAGATGAGTAATGTTTCTCAAAATTAAACAGCACAACGGGAGTTTTGTGCACTGCGCATTGCTTCGGTTTAGTTTTGGTCGTACATGAGCCATGCTTATCTCCTGAAACATTTGTCTTTTTTTTCGTAGGGAGATAATTTTTATCTCAGCCCGCCGACTTACTTGCCTGCGGGTGACCTACTTTTTATGGTCAAGTTAACGATGAATAGCCACACCAAACTCTAGCAACGCGCATTTAAAATGTTTCTTTCGATGCAGTAATATGAAATACATAATTATATGAAATACACAATTTATTTGAAGGTACCATACATATTATGGCTGACACAAAAACCTATAATCTTATAAGCTTACTGAAACATAATTGGCAATATATTTTCTGCTGCTTTCTGCTGTCTCTGGAGCTGTCTGATGAGAAGCCTTGTTGACTTTTTTTTCTTTTCTTTTTTACAAATATAACACATTTGTTTTATTGGGGGGCGGGAGAGAATAGTATATATACAGTAATTAGTTCTATTTTTGTTTTGTTTCTATTTCACAGATTTTTTGTTTGTTTCATGAGGCCTATTCTTACATTAAGCGCTCCTAGTAAACCTTAACACTCAACACCAGCAGACATACAGGCAGTGGAAAACTTGTTCGAGTAGTTTATTTCAAAAAAACGATGCACGTCTCCTTGCGGCAAGGAATAAGCAAGCGTTATTCGAAGAACGAGTGCCATTATTTCTCTGCCTTGCTCATTCGCCTTACTTGTATGTCGAACATATATGAGAAATGTTTGTGAGACAGCTTATTCAGCACGGTTACTCAGCAACCACTGTTAACAGTTTATCGATTCGCACACTTATCGCGTGGTAGGCGATTCCGCAGGAACGTGTACAGGTCCTTTCTGTTTCCGTGCGACGTCCTTTCAGATTCCCTGAGTCCAGCACATCATATTAAAGTCTCATAACCACAAATCATATGTTGTTGTAAATATTAGTAGTTTGTGTATTGTTATGTAATTAATCTCAGGTATAAATTTCATGTGAGGTTCACATAATTTATACTTCTTGGTACTGCCATATCAACTTTTTGGACGTTTTGACTCGACCCTCCTTGTCAGAGCATATTTGTTGCATCGTCTTCAGCTTCCTGTTATGGTCTTCTCTCGTGCAGTCAAAGTCAAGTCTCCCGTAATACTATTCATCTCAAAGAATACTGTGCATGAGAATATTAGCTTCCTAATACTATTCATCTCGAAAAATACGGAGGACGATAATTTCAGCTTCATTTCGACAAATACATTTATGAGTTTGGGAACGCGGTTTATTGTCATCTGAAGAGTTTTCTCTAAGATGAGAATTTTTTCTGTATGGATTGTATGTTGCTCGAAGAACAAATCCAGTTAAATAAAAATTCATTGCAATATGTTGACGACTACTTGTTTCTCATTTATAGTGAAGCTGGTATTTTCGCTTGAAGAGTGAGCAAATAAGTTGCTGTATATGCGTATAGTCGATGTGGCGTCTCTCCTGGTTCTTACCAGCTTCTGAACAAGAACGACAGACATTAATGTTAACATTAATGTTAATAATAATT
This sequence comes from Schistocerca serialis cubense, assembly GCF_023864345.2. Taxonomy (NCBI): domain Eukaryota; kingdom Metazoa; phylum Arthropoda; class Insecta; order Orthoptera; family Acrididae; genus Schistocerca; species Schistocerca serialis. Next base: position 795,685,309 of record NC_064638.1, read on the forward strand.
ATGTATACATATCATGCAAAATGATTCTTTCCGCCGGCCGGGGTGGCCAAGCGGTTCTAGGCGCTACAGTCTGGAACCGCGCGACCGCTACGGTCGCAGGTTCGAATTCTGCCTCGGGCATGGATGTGTGTGATGTCCTTAGGTAAGTTAGGTTTAAGTAGTTCTAAGTTCTAGGGGACTGGTGACCTCAGAAGTTAAGTCCCATAGTGCTCAGAGCCATTTGAACCATTTTTTTGATTCTTTCCACATCATTTTGTCAGAAGAACCGTTCAAATGATCTACGGAACATGCGGACACTAACAAACTAACAACCTAATTTAGCATCTCTATTTTTCTGTTGCGAAATGTACTGTAGCAAATTTTCACGTAAGAAATGGGAGGGTGTGAAACTGTAAGAGTAATGCAGTACTTATTGAACGCCGCTCGTATAAGCATCCTAGTCAATATACACAGTAACCTTAATGAGTGGGAGCGAGTCATCGATAAGAAAAAAAAGGCAAAACATCACAGGACCGCCTCTGACCTGAACTACACCACACACTGAGCCATCGGTGCACTCGACGCCTTCAATTATTCGAAAAGAAGCAAAACCATAACTCGCCGGACACCACTACACGCTCTCCACTCGTTACTGTCTACTTTCTGTGTCGTTTGGCGCAGTTAAGACGCACAGCTTTATATGACGCTGTGAGCAATGGCCTTTGCGAGGTACCTGACTTCAAATGTCCATTAAATGCTATTCTCTACGCAAGGTTCGCTCAGAAATTAACTGTCACTGCCAGCAGCATTCCCGTCGGATTTGAAACCGATTGTCGCCGACGAGACGGACACTTCACCACAGTCTGTCGGGTGGTGTATTTTCACGACCACTGTTCTTAAGCCGTGTTACATGACTGCGAGAGGTGCACCATTCCTAGAACACACGGTGGACAGTCCGTGTTGATGCACCAACAAATAAGGCAACCTCATTCACAGTATTGTTATGGGTAATTCCAATCATGACACCTGCTTTCTCCCATTCTTTCACGTCCCGCGTCAATCCATATTAACGCGCTTATGCTACACAACTGAGTAGCATAAGCGCACCACTTCACGGTCATTAACCACGCCAACTGTGGGTGGTGACATGACCACCTGGTACCACTTCTGTGTCACCTACATTACTCCAAACCACCCAGTGTGCTCTTTTAATACAGTGACTATTATTTTTTCCCGCTAGTTAATTAGTAAATATAGTTTTCGAATTAAATTTTGTACTAGAAAGCTAGATACACAGTGTTTTGTTTACGTTTTGGCACCCATGATTCATCCAAATACTTTCGCTTAGTCTAACTGCAATAGTATCCTATGAATATACACACATCAAAAAAAGTTTTGCATCACCCCAGTTCCCATAACTCCTGGAGATAGACGTTGACTGCGAATATTGTACAACAGACACAGTCCCTTTGACTATTCAGAGATGTCACTAAATACGCCCAAAGATGTAAACAATCATGCATGAGCAGCGCCTATTAGACGGAGGGGATCCGACAGCCGATCAGTTTCAATCATTCCACCAGGAAGGAGGTACACGGCTCCTGTTATCTGCAGTTCAACCATGCCGAGACGGTCAATACGGCGGTTCGATCGCGTCTGCATTGTTACTTTGTGCCAGGAAGGGCTCTCAACAAGGGTAGTGTCCAGGTGTCTCGGACTGAAATAAAGCGAAGTTGTTCGGACATGGAGGAGATACAGAGTGACAGGAACTGTCAGTGACATGCCTCGCTCAGACCGCCCAAGGGCTACTACTGCAGTGGATGATCGCCACCTACGGATTATGGCTCGGAGGAAACCTGACAGCAACGCCACCATGTTGAATAATGCTTTTCTTGCCGCCACAGAACGTCATGTTACGACTCAAACTGTGCGCAATAGGCTTCATGATGCGCAGCTTCACTCCCGACGTCCATGGAGAGGTCCATCTTTGCAACCACGACACCATGCAGCGCGGTACATATAGGCCCAACAACATGCCGAACGGACCGCTCAGGATTGGTATCACATTCTCTTCACCGATGAGTGTCGCTCATGCATTCAACCAGACAATTGTCGGAGACGTGTTTGGAGGCAACCCGGTGAGGCTGAACGCCTTAGACACCCTCTCCAGCGATTTAGCAAGGTGGAGGTTCCCTGCTGTTTTGGGGTGGCATTATGTGGGGCCGACGTACGCCACTGGTGGTCATGGATGGAGCAGCAACGGCTGTACGATACGTGAATGCCATCCTCTGACCGATAGTGCAACCATGTTGGCAGCATATTTGCGAGGCATTCGTCTTCATGGACAACAATTCGCGCCCCCATCGTGCACATTTTGTGAATGACTTCCTTCAGGAAACGACATCGCTCGACTAGAGTGGCCACCATGTTCTCCAGACATGAACCCTATCGAACATGCCTGGGGTAGATTGAAAAGGGCTGTTTCTGGGCGACGTGGCCCATCAACAATTTTGAGGGATCTACGCGGAGTCGCCGTTGAGGAGAGGGACAATTTGCACCAACAGTGCCTTGACGAACTTGTGGACAGTATGCCACGACGAATACAGGCATGTATCAGTGCAAGAGGACGTGCTACTGGGTACCAGTGTGTACAGCAATCTGGACCACCACCCCTGAAGGTCTCGCTGTATGGTGATACAACATGCAATGTGCGGTTTTCACGAGCAATAAAATGATGTTTATGTTGATCTGTGTTCCAATTTTCTGTACAGGTTCCGGAAGTCTCGGAACCGAGGTGATGCAAAACTTTTTTTTATGTGTGTAATATTAGTGAATCACATATGGAATCTGTAAACTCACAAAAAACACTTGGATGAAACACTTAGTAGAGACGTGAAGGAGAACAGCCACACAGGCTCGGTCGTGGATAAAGCGGGTAGCAGACTTTGGGTTACTGGTGGAGTACTAGAGAAATACGTCTGTCTACAAAGGTAGGACTGGCAGGGGATATTGAACGTATACAAGGAACGGCAGCATAAATGCTCACAGATTTGTTTGATCCGCGGAAGAGTGCCATTGAGATGTTGAATGAACTGAACTGGCAGGCCCTTGAAGATAGAAGGAAACTGTCAAGAGGAAGTCTGCTAACAAAGTTAGTGAATGACGATTCTAGGAATATACTACGATCCTTACATATTGCTCCCATAGGGAACGTGAAAATAAGATTATATTACTGAAGTTAAAATCTTGTGGGTTATTAGGCCGCATCATATTTCTACTAAAATGATCGACGCTTCGACCCATCTGCTGGGATCTTCCTCAAGGATTTTAACTTCAGTGACCACAGCCACGAAAGCCGGCAGAATTACGTAAGATTAGATTAATTACAGCATGCGCAGAGGCATTTAAAAAATGATTTTTCCCGCGCTCCATACGTGAATGGAACGAGAAAAAGTGCTAATAACTGGTACAGTGGGACGTACGCTCTGACATGCAATTCACAGTGGTTTGTAGAGCGAAGATGTGACGTAGAATAGTTTTTTGAATCATTTAATCGGTATATAGTGCTGTTTAGAAACAATGCTACTTTTATTTCTACTTATGTTTTTTAATTAACAGTTACAAATTCAGGGCCTGTTGTGCAATATTTTCAACTAAATTAGATACAGTTATCTTAGCGGCAGATTGAAGATGAGAGAAAGTCGAAACGGTGCAAGCTTCTTGGATACAAACTGATGAACTTGCTATCGAGTGAAACTGCCTACAACTGAAAATAAAACATCTCTTTTGCTACAACTGATATGCAGTAACGGAAAAAATCGTAACACCAAAAAATAATTAAGTAGAACAACGAAATTTCGGGAATATACACTCCTGGAAATGGAAAAAAGAACACATTGACACCGGTGTGTCACACCCACCATACTTGCTCCGGACACTGCGAGAGGGCTGTACAAGCAATGATCACACGCACGGCACAGCGGACACACCAGGAACCGCGGTGTTGGCCGTCGAATGGCGCTAGCTGCGCAGCATTTGTGCACCGCCGCCATCAGTGTCAGCCAGTTTGCCGTGGCATACGGAGCTCCATCGCAGTCTTTAACACTGGTAGCATGCCGCGACAGCGTGGACGTGAACCGTATGTGCAGTTGACGGACTTTGAGCGAGGGCGTATAGTGGGCATGCGGGAGGCCGGGTGGACGTACCGCCGAATTGCTCAACACGTGGGGCGTGAGGTCTCCACAGTACATCGATGTTGTCGCCAGTAGTCGGCGGAAGATGCACGTGCCCGTCGACCTGGGACCGGACCGCAGCGACGCACGGATGCACGCCAAGACCGTAGGATCCTACGCAGTGCCGTAGGGGACCGCACCGCCACTTCCCAGCAAATTAGGGACACTGTTGCTCCTGGGGTATCGGCGAGGACCATTCGCAACCGTCTCCATGAAGCTGGGCTACGGTCCCGCACACCGTTAGGCTGTCTTCCGCTCACGCCCCAACATCGTGCAGCCCGCCTCCAGTGGTGTCGCGACAGGCGTGAATGGAGGGACGAATGGAGACGTGTCGTCTTCAGCGATGAGAGTCGCTTCTGCCTTGGTGCCAATGATGGTCGTATGCGTGTTTGGCGCCGTGCAGGTGAGCGCCACAATCAGGACTGCATACGACCGAGGCACACAGGGCCAACACCCGGCATCATGGTGTGGGGAGCGATCTCCTACACTGGCCGTACACCACTGGTGATCGTCGAGGGGACACTGAATAGTGCACGGTACATCCAAACCGTCATCGAACCCATCGTTCTACCATTCCTAGACCGGCAAGGGAACTTGCTGTTCCAACAGGACAATGCACGTCCGCATGTATCCCGTGCCACCCAACGTGCTCTAGAAGGTGTAAGTCAACTACCCTGGCCAGCAAGATCTCCGGATCTGTCCCCCATTGAGCATGTTTGGGACTGGATGAAGCGTCGTCTCACGCGGTCTGCACGTCCAGCACGAACGCTGGTCCAACTGAGGCGCCAGGTGGAAATGGCATGGCAAGCCGTTTCACAGGACTACATCCAGCATCTCTACGATCGTCTCCATGGGAGAATAGCAGCCTGCATTGCTGCGAAAGGTGGATATACACTGTACTAGTGCCGACATTGTGCATGCTCTGTTGCCTGTGTCTATGTGCCTGTGGTTCTGTCAGTGTGATCATGTGATGTATCTGACCCCAGGAATGTGTCAATAAAGTTTCCCCTTCCTGGGACAATGAATTCACGGTGTTCTTATTTCAATTTCCAGGAGTGTATTTGTCTAGGTAACATATTTTAAAAGATTAACATTCCAACGTCACAGGTCAATCTAAGCACGAGATAACCCATTACAAATGGGAAATGTTGGTACATTAATAACCCGGGTAAGAGCCAGAATGTTGAATGCAAGTATGCAGACGTGCATGCATTGTGTTGTACAGGTGCCGGATGTGAGTCTGTGCAATGGAGTTCCATGCCTGTTGCACTTGGTCGGTCAATACAGGGACGGTTATTGCTGTTTGAGGATGACGCTGGAGTTGCTGTCCGATGATGTCCGGTATATGCTCGATTGGAGACAGATCTGGTGATCTAGCAGACCAAATGACATGTCGACACTTTTAGAGCATGTTGGGCTGCAACAGTGATATGTGGACGAGCATTATCCTGTGGAAAACGCTCCCTGGAATGTTGTTCATGTATGGCAGCGCAACAGGTCGAATCACCTGATTGACGTACAAATTTGCAGTCAGGGTATGTGGGATAACCACTGGAGTGCTCCTGCTGGCGTACGAAATCACATCCCAGGCCGTAACTCCAGGTGTAGGTCCAGTGTGTCTAGGCTGGAGACAGATTGGTTGCAGGCCCTCAACTGGGCTCCATCTAACCAACACACGGCCATCACTGGCGCTAAGGCAGAAAACACAACAGACCTCCACCCTGACCTCCAATGAGCTCTCACTTGACAACACTGAAGTCGCAAATGGCGGTGGTTTGTGGTCAGTGGAATTCACGCTACAGGGCGTCTGGGTCGGAGCCGTCCTTGAAGTAACCGATTTGTAACAGTTTGTTATGTCACTGTGGTGCCAACTGCTGCTCAGATTGCTGCTGCAGATGCGGTGTGACGCACCAGAGTCATACGCCGAAAACCATGGTCTTCCCTCTCGGTAGTGCCTTGTGGTCGTCCAGAGCCCACTCTTCTTGCGACCGCACATTCTCGTGACCACAGCTGTCAGCTATCAAGTACATTGACTACATTCCTGCCAAGTATTTTTGCGATATCGCAGAAGGAACATCCAGCTTCTCGTAAACCTATTACACGGCCTCGTGCAGCCTTAGTGAGGTGTTGATAATGACTTCTAAACCGTTAAGGCATTTTTCACTAAAATCAACTCATCACGTCCAATCTCAAAGATTACTGACGCTCACGACTGCTACATCGTGTATTTAAAGCAGACCTGATTTGCATCCTGATAGTGATGTTACTAGTGCCACTCTTGTGAGACTGGTGATAAATCTGAATAGATATTATCTTTCAGATGTAGAAAGACGCCTACCAACTTTCGTTTATGTCGTAAAACTCCTTCTTGGTATTGCGATTTTTTCTGTCAATTTATTTCTTATTTTTGTCTTCTTTCTTTCTTTTCCCTAGCACTTGTCCTGTCTACTACGGGGCCGTCTTTCCAGTATGTGACAAAATTTACTTTCTTGGTTTTGCGACGGAATGTCCTTTCTGACATCACAGTCGTCAAAGTAACCTAAAGGAGGGATGTCATGTGTGCCATCTGTCTGTGATAGTATTTTAATTGTGTGTGTATCGTATTTTCTGAGGCGGAATTTGTAGACCAGCCCAGAATTTACCAACAGGAGCGCGGGAAACCACCTAAAATCAACACCCAGGCTGGCCTGTGTACCAGTCCATGCACGGACTTAATCCGTGTCTTACTCACCTCCCTGTCTCGCACGATACAGCGCTGCGCGTTACTTTATACGAGCAGGTCGTTTCTTAAATTAGTTTTATTGATGACAATACTGAACTGAACGTAGCCAAGCAAATAACGAAACTATTAAGAGCCTTCACTTATTATTTGACATACCATTCACATTCAGCAGCTTGTCCGCTGCCAGTCGTGCAGGAAAGAAGTCAATGATGTTGTAGAAGGTACTTGCAGAGATGTTGAGCCATGCTCACTCCAGTGTCGTGGGCATCTGCACTAGGTTTCTCTGTTGTGGATCCATGCCGCGAACATCCAGAACGAGGTGGTCCCATAGATTTTCGATCGCATTTAAATCTGGGGAGTTTCGTGGCCCGGGGAGTACAGTAAACTAATCCTGGTGCTCTTCGAACCATGAAAGTACACTTCGAGCTCTGTGAGACGTTGCACTGTACTATTGGTAGATGGCATTGTGCCGTGGAAAAACAAAATGCGTGTAGTACTGGCCATGGTCCCCAAGGATATGGATACTTTTATTGATCCATTGGGCCTTCCAGACTGACGAGATCACCCAGGGAATGCCACTAAAATATACCCCAACCATAACTCTCCCTCTTCCGGCTTGGACTCTTGCTTACAGACGTATCAGGCCATACACGCAAATGGCCATCTGTCCGATGGAGCAAAAAACGTGGTTCCTCTGAAAAGACCTCTTGTCGCTACTCAGTGGACTTCCAGTTGCCGTACGGGCGTGCAAACTCCAACCTCCGTCGCCGATAAATAGCAGTCAGCACGGCTGCATGAATGAGGCGCCTGCAGCGGATACCCACACGCAGCAATATCCGCTGAAGGGTCGTTGACGAGACACTGCTGGTAGCCCCTTGGTTCATCTGGGCTATCAACTGCTCAACAGTCGCACGTCTATTCGCCCTTACACATCTCCGCTTCTGCCGCTTACCCCTGTCATCTATGGCCCGTAGTCCACCACATTTGCCTCGGCGCCAGTTTTGCACAACGCCTCTTGCCATGTGCGTTATACCTTAACCACTGAGGCACTTAGCCGTTTCGGAAATGTCGGCACCACTGGCTTGAAAGTGAATGATCTTGTCGTTTTGGACGTCGGATAAATCGCTCTGTTTCCGTATTACGCCAGCGATTGCACTGTTTTCCGCGTTCCCCAACACAATTCATGTACCCTCCACTGCCAGTGCTGCCATCTGCCGTCCGTAAGCAGTCACCACATTGACTTGACTGTGTAGAACTAATATACAGGACGCATCTCAGAGCATCCATAAATACGTTTCCCATGTTAGAAAAAAAAGAACGTCTGAACAAATAGACAGATATACACATGCAGTGGTCAGTCCTCCACAATAAAGCACAGCTTGAATGAAACACTGAAAAAGGGCATTGGAGGAATCACTTTTAGTGCCAAAACAAGCAGACTTCAGATACCTCGTGCCCAATCTCGTTTGCGCCGAGTTTTCTGAGGAAACACAAGGGGAAGTGCCGCAAGAATAATACCGCAGCGCCAGCCGCAGCCGCAGCCGCGGGCTCGGGGCGTGGCCCCAGGCGCAGCATCGCCCTGGGCCGCGTTGCCCGGCAACCGGAAGCTAGCCAAAGGCTGTGGTTGCGTATCTCGCAGCGCTTCTTCGGCTTACGAGGAGTAATCTTGCCTTTCCTGGTGCGAAGAAACGTCGAATTTGTCGCTTCAGCGTGCAAAAATCCTCTACAGGTGACTTCCATGTCGTAAAGACAACGACTTTACACTAGGGTGACGTTAAGTCATGTGATAGCGATATGCGCATATACAATTTTCGTATTATCTTATTTCAAATACCATTTTATTTTTTAAAGCAGTTATTAACTCGTAACTCGTTTTCTAGACGAATAATCCATGTCACTGTCATCTTGAATTGTGATTTACCTATTGCAACTCCGGCCTGAAGTGCTTACAGTAATTGAAAATGTTAGGCGAGTTAAAGTTAAAGGTTATGTGGCCCTACTGACAGTCCCTGACCTTTGCCTGTCGTACAAGTTGGGACGTACATTAAAAATGCAAAACACATTCTTGGACACATGGAAATATGTATATATGAGGATGTATCACATATTACTGATTATTACTTTATGTCATTCGGTTCATTTTAAAGATTTTTCCTGATCGTTCCCACAACTACCCTTATCCAAACGACTAAGCTTATTACAGATTCTGCCATTATTTAAATCTATAGAAGTACGAAAATTTTGCACAGGTCCCCTGGTTTATCTAATTTATCACATTTGCTGTAGTCCCCAAGAGGTCTGGGGGGTAGTCAGGATACGAATTTTGAGAGCGCCCTTCCACAATGTGTCTGTCTTGGAAACCCACAGATGCTTTCTGCAGTGGCACTCTTTTTCCCATCTGCACAGTACGTCACCAAATCTCCCTTGGTTGGTCCGGGTACTGTCAACTGTACTCCATGTCCCCGGGACAAACCATCTCCTCATGGTTTGTTGTTTGCTTGTAAAGAGCTCTGGTGTAGTATTGTTATACCACTCTTGCTTTCAAGTTTCGTGCAGATTGAGTCATAATCTGCGAAGTTGTTAGCTGTTCTCAGAAGGAGATGTCTGGAGCTGCTTCTGTTGATTTGTATGTCCTCATGAATTGGCAGCTGCTGGTTGTTGCATATTTTCTTATTTTCCTGAGAAGTTTCATTATTCTTTCTTCTCAGGTTAGGTGGTGAAATGGAGCTCAAGGCAGGTACTCACAATAATAGAGTGGACTTGATTGTGCCAGTACTAATCCGCATTGTTTGATTTAGTTGTGTATACTAGTTCCATGTGGCTGTTGTTTATCCAGACAGTGCTGCAGTACTTTGCCATTGAGTAGACAAGGTCGAGGGTGAAAGATCGTAATGTCGAAGGTGCTGATCCCTATATTGTACCACATGATTTTTGCAGAATGTTGTTTCTTGACCTCACTTTAGTTGCAGTCTTTGCTAGATGCTGTTTAAATGACTGCGTTCTGTCAAGCATAGCTCCAAAGCATCGTGGATAGTTATGAGCCAGGCGGTTACCCTCAAAAACTATGTCCACTTGTCAGTTGGCTACGATATTACTGAGATGAAAGCAAGTGGGTTCACCTTTGTTAGTGTTTGGTTGGAATCCCCATTTACGAAAGTATTGTCTCATTTTACTTTGGTCTCATGTTAATATATCTTCGGTGACCATGATTTGTTACTGTTATGTTGCGATCGCCCAGTCATCACCATAACCAAAATTTTTGGACTGAGTGGCTCGCATATGTGCAACATACAAGCTAAATAGTAGCGAGGCTAGGGCTGAGCCTTGAGGTAGGCCATTGTAGAGAGTCTTCTGCTCACTACAATTACAACAGTAGTCTGTCAGTCAGCATATTGTTAAGAAGTTGTGCTGTTCTTCTAAAGGGTATTAATGGAACAGCTGATAAACAACACTCTGTCTCCAAACGGTACAATAAGCTTCAGGCAGGTCAATATATACAGCAGAAGTCTTTAGACATTTCTGGAAGCCAGCTTCTGTGCAAGTCGTCAATGAAAGTACTTGATCCACACAGCTACGGTTAGGTTGGAATCCGGCCTGTTCCACAGGAATCTTTCCAAGTACCTCGACACGTATTCCGTTATACAAGTCTCTCAAGTAATTTGTACGTCATATTTAAAAGCTCAGTAGGACGATAACTTTGAGGTTTGTTGCTGGGCTTACCTGGTTTTAAGATGCCAATGACATTCGTCTGTTTCATAAGTCGTAGAATGAATATTGTTTGCAGAACGTAGGAGAAAAACTGGGCTAACGATGTTTCAGCATATTTATCACGACGCAGGAGGAATCCTGGATGTGTATCATCAACATCAAGAGCTTTACTTGATTTAATGTCTTGTAAAGCTTTGATACGTCTTAAGGAGTGAACCCGAGAGAATATGAGCTATGATGTGAACATTCTGACATCCTGATTCTCAGTTCTCGCTTCATTTGCATGACGTGAGGTCGGTAAATAGATGGTTTGGATGTTGAGACGATTTGAGCAGCAACTGTATTTTTTGCACCTCCCAAGTTACATGACAGTGACCAGCTTTTCTTGCTTGTTTGCCTGAAGTCAAGTTTTTCGAGAATGTTCAGCAATTTTTGACGGCCCTTGGCATAAAGACTACGTAGCAGTTCGTCTGCTGTTTCTTGCTCTCCAGCTGAGAGGGAGTCCTCATACAGTTTCTCACTGACCTCAGACCATCCAGAAATATACTCCTTGCGGTAATCTCTGTGAGTAAAATTTTTTGCTGTCCTTTTTACTGCACCCACAAATCTTCTATAGTTGTTGCTCAGGGGATGAATCCAAACTAAGATCTTATCAAGGCTTTTAGAGCAGTTGGACTAGCTTGCATTCTGAAAATTCCAACGTGGGCGGGGAATGAAATGTACCAGTGGGAACTGTAAACGTGCTTCCGGCATTACTTGGCGATGATGACTGTGGGAAGTCAGACAGAACTCTCCGTGTCATTGCTAATGGATTGAAGTTATCGTCTATTGATATAAAACAAAGATAAAGATTGCATTTTTGCCTCTATGAAGAGACTGTAAATGTCGATCGGCCCTTGGCATCAAAAATTTGGTGGAGATTGTATTCTTCTTTCCATGAACTTAAAGCTTCTCCATTGGAGTCATTGGAGCTATACTTCCATTGCTCGTGGTGGTAGTTGAAATCATCCGTGTAAATAACTGTGTAAAGGGCAAAAGATGGGAACTGAGTTACTTGCAGCAAACCCGAGAAACACCAAGTGGCCCAGCCTACCCGCCGGCTCCCTATACATAGTGAGGTGACAAAAGTCATGGGATAGCGATATGCACGTTTACAGATGGCGGCAGTGTCGCGTACACAAGGTATAACAGGGCAATGTATTGGCGGAGCTCTCATTTTTACTCTAGTGATTAATGTGAAAAAGTTTCCGACGTGGTTATGGCAGCACGAGGGGAATTAACACACTTTGAACGCTGAATGGTAGTTGGAGCTAGACACATGGGACATTTCATTTCAGAAATCATAAAGGGAATTCAGTTATCCGAGATCCACAATGTCAAGAGAGTGCTGAGAATACCAAGTTTCAGGCATTAGCTTTCACCACAGACAACACAATGGCCGACGGCTTTCATTTAATGACCACGAGCAGCAGCAGCATTTGCATAGATCTGTCAGTGCTAACAGACAAGCAACATTGCGTGAAATAACCGCAGAAATCAATGAGGGACGTACGAAGAACGTATCCGTTACGACAGTGCGGCGAAGTTTGGCGTTAATGGACTATGGCAGCAGACAACCAACGCTAGCGCCTATACTAAAAGCACAGACACTGCCCGCAGTGCCTCTCCGGGGCACGCGACCGTATCGGTTGGGTCCTCAGCGATTGGAAAACCATGGCCTGGTCAGATGAGTCCCGATTTCAGCTGATAAGAGCTGATGGAAGGGTTCGAGTGTGGCGCACACCCCTCGAAGCCACGGATCCATGTTGTCAACAAGGCACTGTTCAAGCTGGTGGTGGCTCCATGACGGTGTGGGCTGTGATTACATGGAATGGAATGGGTCATCTGGTGCGACTGAATCAATCATTGACTGGAAATGAGTATGATGGGCTACCTGAAGAACATTTGCAGCCATTCATGGACTTCATGTTTTTATGGATGACAAGAAAAAAAAGTCCCGTTGCTGAACTGTGCCGACACGGTATTAGGAGGTATTCCATAACTTTTGTCACCTGAGTGTAAACGAAACCACCGCATGCGTCCGCTGTTTTGCGGCAATCCCGCGAAACACAAAGTGCCCCGGGCTACCCGCCGGCCTCTACTAGCCACAAACCCTCTGTATAAATCATACGATACAATGCGTAGAGCACCATACAGCTAAACACCGTTTGTGTGTGTGCCATGATTACCACGAGAGCGTGATCAGTACAACCACACCGTCCAGCTGCACACGGTCCGTATAATGTTCACGCAACAGTTTCGTGTGATGATGAGCGTGCAGTATCTTATTAACGGCAGAGAAAATACATTGCATAAAATGTTGAAAAAAGCAACTGGTTGCCTATTACACCCAAATAAATCGCCAATTTAAATTACAGTCGCAGTTCGCCATCCATCGTGTATATAGTGAATCTACATTGGTCAGTTGCAGAACAAATTCGATCGTGATGGTCATGAAGTTGTTATATAACTGATGGAGTGTTTCATTTAATCATTAGCAGCAACGTTCACTATGATTAGGAGTGTCACTTGCACCTGCAGTGGCGCCTGCCGACGTGCGAGCATTCGGCTTGAGCACTGTGATACTGCAGTTGCGTCACAGTGACGCAAGTGTGCGAGCGTCGGATACGCGTCACCATCAGACGCGCAGCGGGCAACGGACGGCTGCTCGTGGGAACGCAGCGACCACTGCTCGTCTCGCAAAACGATTACGCGGTTCCACTAACGCTAGTTGACACGCTACAAAATGCCGCCCTCCACACTTCTGTACCTTTCAAAAGATGTTTTAATTACGTTTTTTCTGGTGTCATGTTTTTTTTTGTTAATTTTCAGTGAAAGGAATAAACTGGAAACCTTCTGCGTCGCTCCTCAATTACAGATTTCTAAAGTTCACAACGGAGATATTTCTCAGCTGGCCACAGAAATAGAAACACAAAACAGATACCAGTTGTCGTGCCTGACGTAGGACGAAACAAGAAGGTAAATGTAAACGGACGAAGCAACAGAAATGAATCTGTGGGACAAAATGAAGAAATTTCATTTCATTCGCAAATCCATATCGTACACAGCTGTTAACATTTATCATCTAACATTCTCAGTTTTCGACAGTCGGAGTGTTTATATTGTAAATCTTTTAGACAACATTAATTTTAAACATTTTTTTAAAACATTGCTGAAGACAATCCGCGATTAAAATAGAGTATTTGAAAAGTATTACAAAACATTCTAGATCGCAAAGGAATGTTTGTTACAAGGTAACCGGTTTCGATCACCAAATGATCATCTTCAGACCTCCAAAACTGTAATACGATACAGGATATAAATTAGAGGTGTACATAAAAGAAATCAAAATTAGCTATATAATTACAAAATATAGATATAACCATCTCAAGGGATAATGACTGTACATGGAGCAGAAACCGCGGAATGACGATAATCAACTGCTGGGGAGAGCAGTGCAGCTACTTCTTAAACACTGGAGGCTCCGTCTACAGATGATAGCATGATGTCAGTGTTAGCCAGTGAGGTATAAGTCAAAAGAATTCTGTACAAAAAGATGTACGTGTTAGTAAATGGAACGTCAAAATTATGCAGAATAATTTTATAATGAAGAAGAAACAGCTTGCTAATGAGCTATTGTCAAATAAATGCATTAAAAACTTTAAACAGAAAACAATAAACATCGCATTCCTTATGCATAGGTTGTCCTCTGGAGCATTGTGGACAAATTACGATGTTGCTGATTTCAATGGAGATGGTAGACGCAATTCCAAAGATGTAGCAGCAGGGCCTTTTCTGAAGAGATTTATGTGAATATCGACAGATGACGTCGAGTAGAGAACATTTTATAAGATTGCGAAGTAACTGGTTACTGTGGAGATGGTAGACGCTGATTTCGGGCGGTTTCCATTGAAACGGCCAGAAACGTCGATAAATGAAGCTCGGTAGAAAAGGCACAACATGCAGTCCCAGGGTATAAAAAAGCGATATCCATTAATGAACTTATCGATCTACAGTAAATAGTTGTTGATCGTAACATGCTGGCAAATAATAACAAAAGTGGTATGGGAGGATAGCAATATTAAAGGAAAATACATGCCCATATTTCTAAAATATATAAAATATATAATGTGACGATAAGTGAAAAAGTAGGTAATGTTAATTAACTTAGACAATTCCACGATGAACAAGCATAAGTTAAAAATGCAGTGCTATGACTGCCCAATGTGCCAGTTTCTTATACAGTATAATGACATTGTACAAATACTTAAGAAAATAATTTGAATAGTGCCCATTGCCTTTGGGATCTACACTGTTTTATAGTTAACTTCAAATACTAATCTTGTGTGTGGCTGGTCCCGGCGGAGGTTCGAGTCCTCCCTCGGGCATGGGTTTGTGTGTTTGTCCTTAGGATAATTTAGGTTCAGCAGTGTGTAAGCTTAGGGACTGATGGCCTTAGCAGTTAAGTCCCATAAGATTTCACACACATTTGAACATTTTTTGAACTGATCTTGTTTCTCTCCTGAAAGGCGTTAATTTATACATGATCAGCCAGAACATGATGACCATCTACCTAATAGCCCGTTTGTCCACCCATGGCACGGACAACAGCGGCGACGCGTCGTGGCGTGGACGTAATGAGACATTGGTAGGTCCCTGGAAAGAGTTGGCACCATATCTGCACACACAAGTCACCTAATTCCCGCAAATTCCGTAGAGGGCGGCGATGAGCTCTGACGCCACGTTCAGTCACATCCCAGATGTGTTCGATCGAGTTCAGATCTGGCGAGTACAGGTCACCACTGTGTTCCCCGAAACACTCCATCACTCTCCCACGTGAATGTTCCACAGAGTCTAATGGAGCCACCGCCAGCTTGTCTCTGTCCCGCAGTGCACGTTTCAAGGATGTCAAGGAGGTGTTCCCCCTGCAAGACGACGGATTCGCGCCCTGTCATCGGCATGATGAAGAAGGTATCGGGATTCATCAGACTGTGCAGCGCTCTTCCACGGCGCCAACTTCCAGTGCCGATGGTCACGTGCCCATTTCAGTCGTTGTAGCCGATGTCGTGGTGTTATCACTGACATATGCATGGGTCGTCGGCTGCAGAGGTCCATCGTTAGCAGTGTTCGGTGGACTGTGTGTTTTGATACACTTGTACTCTGTCCAGCATTAAAGTCTGATGTTAGTACTGCCATAGCTTGCGCCCTGTCCTATTTTACCATTCTGCCCAGCCTACGACGTCGGACATCTGTAAAGAGAGGCGACCGCTCAACCCCACGATGTCTGAACGTTGGTTCACCGTGGGTTCGTCACGTGTTGAAGACACTCACCACAGCACTTCTGAAACACTCGACATGTCGTGCAGATTCTGAAATGCTCGTGTGAGACTCCGGGTCATCACAATCTGCTCTCGATCAAACTCATATACATCGCGCGTCTTTTCCACTCTACACACGAACAGCACGCTCACTAATACTGCACGCACCGTGCGTGTGTCTGACTAGCAGTCATTCCTCTCCAGGTGACGCAGCTATCGCCTGGACGGGTACACTCCGAAAACAAAGAGCTGGTAACAGCCACATGGTGCAATGCATGTGAATGAACGCAGGAGCGTGTATCAGCGTACAGTAAGCGCCAACTTTCTCAGCTTACGAAGTAAACTGCTGGGACGTCAAACCCTCATCCACCATGGAACTGCGTTTCGAATCATCGTCAGATACCTTTTTTTTATTTTTTAGACGTCCGTTTCCTAGTTCTCGTCGCTTATAAGCGGAACATAATTCTGCCACATGACAATAGACTATCATATGACAATGTGATCCATTAAACTGCTTCCATGTGTCTACTAACCGGGCAATGCTCAGCTGTAACAGGTCTTGTCAAGTTCATGCAGGGCGGTTACCCGATGGAGTACACAAACGATGAGTACATCGATATGCTTTTGGTGCTGAATGCGTCCGATAACCAAGATGCTACTGTTGCTGCTCGAACGTACGCTGCACAGTAACCTAAAAAGAGCCATCCCGATACGAATGTTTTTCGTAGCTTGGAGCAACGCCTTCGGACACCGGTAATCTTCGTCCACAAGTATCGGACAGAGATTATACAAGGATTAAACGCACTCCACAAACTGACGACGTGATTCTTGAAACCGTTCACCATCACCCCAGTGAGGTACTGGTGATATTGCAAAGCAGTTCCAGATATCTCAAAGACTCGCTGTTGAAGTGTTGCATGAGGAAGAACAGCATCCAAATCATTACACGTTAAGCCGGCCGGTGTGGACGAGCGGTCGCAGGTCGCAGGTTCGAATCCTGCCTTGGGCACGGATGTGTGTGATGTCCTTAGGTTAGTTAGGTTTAAGTAGTTCTAAGTTCTAGGGGACTGATGGCCTCAGACGTTAAGTCCCATAGTGCTCAGAGCCATTTGAACGATTACACGTTAAATCAACACCAGCGGCCAGAAGACCGCATTCGACGAGTACAATTCTGTGTGCGGCTTTTGACCAACGAACGTCTCATGCATAAGGTGGTATGAGATGACGAATCTAGCTTCACCCGTAAAGGTATTTCCAATGTACGCAAGAACCGTTATGGGTCGGAATACAACCCACGTGTCACCCGCGGAGTGGCTATTAGACGCGCTTTAGAGTAAACTTGTGGGCTGGAAACAGGGAGGAACGCTTCTGGTCCCTTACCTGTTGCCAGACAAGTTGATCGCACTCGTGTATAGCAAGTTTCTTCGCAATACTTTTTAAATAAAGCGATTCCAGGGAAATGGATTGATCGTGGAGGTTCAATGTTCTGGCCTACAGATTTCTCGGACCTTAATACGCTAGATTTTCATTTACGGGGGCACATACAGGAACAACTTTATAGTACTCCACCCATAGATTTATGCGACTCAGAAGCTCATGTGCTTGCCGCTTCGGCAATGGTGGAAGCAGATGTGTTGCGTAGAGTCCAGCAAAGTATGATTCAGCGAGTGGCGAAGTGTTTGCAGAGGCAAGGTGGCCGCTTTGAACATCTTCTCTAAAGTGTATGTTGCTCGTAAGCGTACGTACCGTCTCTGTAAAGACAAGCCTAGACGTCAAACGTAGAGAATGGAATTATTGTGCGCAGTAGGCTACAATGTGCAATCTAGTGTAGCCTACCCGCTGTGTTTTTTGTTCCTCATTGACTTGATTTGTGCCATTGACGAAACTAAGTAGTAGTTTACATGTGTAAGAAGATCCTATTATGTCTTAATATTTAAATAAATGTTAAAAGTAATAGAAAGAAACACACAAGAGACCTCTTTATAGAGGTATAAACTGGATACAATTTGTTGATTTAACTGCAAAGAAATATTTTGTTCGAACGTGGCTCTAACATCGACGAGTGTGCATATCTGTTCGTCATGGCACTGCCTCATCTGACTGAGCTAATGGGACAGTTTCAGCACACCGCGAATTCCATACTACCTGTTCTTGGCCAAGCTGCACACACACACACACACACACACACACACACACACACACACATACATACAGCGTTGCCAAAGTTTCGTTTATTAAACTACATTTCTATTAAATGTATTGACTGGACTAGGTTTTGCTAGGTCTTTAACTGGTATGAGGAATCGCATGGCGACCACCAAGTGCGGCATTTTTTGTTCACCCTGTGTAGCGTGTACCACGAGGATTTATTTGTTTATTTTTCATTATTCGACTACGCGGTAAAAATATAAACACATATACAAAGAAACTTCATAATAGGCACAATCTGCACAATATTGATCACTTTCCAGATTCCACGTAGACACATAAATCGTAGTAAAAAAAGTTATGACTTAACATCAACTTTAGCGGTAACAGAATTGAGTAACAGAGCTTGGGCTAGATACACCAAAAAGTTACTTAACGTCTGACAATATAACAAATCTGTAAACACATGTTACTGCTCGAATAAAATCAGAAGGACATTGTATACTTGGATATCTTCATAAAACAGTAAAATCAGCGTACTTATTGAGCCCCACCTTCAGTTTCACAAGGTTTACGGGTAAACATTTATTTTGTGCTTCGAAAACACTGCAGAAAAATAACAAGTGATTTACGTCTTCGTCCTCTTTCCTCTGAAATTTTCAGATAGGTTTATCCTTGATCAACGCCTGTTCTAGGACTTTTTCGGCACAAAGCCATGTCATTGGTGCCTTCTCCATTTTCTTCCCATCGACATTGCATTAGTTGACATTCCTCGGGCTCTTGGTAACACCTTTAAAAATAAATCTGAATCTGGTGAGCATGGAAGTAGCTTGTTTTCACTACTAATTATTGATTGAATTTTTGTGTGTTGAGAAATTAGAAGGGTATCTGTGATTTACTTGCCAAAACTCATTCAATAGCCAAGATCGCAAAAATATGTCTTTATTTTTGAGAACCGTTTTCGACATATATAACTGTCATCTTCTGGTCTTCAGGTCTTCTTGACTCTGAAGACGACAGCTATATTTCTGTCGAAAACGGTTGTCAAAAATAAAGACAACGAATTTTTGCGATCTCGACTATTGAAAACTAATAATAATGATACATCCTGTGTACAAACTCTCGTCTAGCGGCGCCTCTGGCGTTCCTCACAACTTGGCGCCCGCTTGTGTCGCTTAGGTCTTAATCCATCCCTGTCCTTGATGCCGATCAAGTGTAAGTGGGAAGAAATGATTGGTATGAATTTTTAACAGAGTAATTATTTATTTGTGGGACAACTTGACTAAGAGAAGGGGTCGGTTGATAGGACACGTTCTAAAGCATAAGGAATCGGCAATTTGGTAACGTAAGGAAGTGTGTGTGCGGCGGGGGAGGAAGGGGGCCGCGACAGTGGTAAGAGTTGTCCAGGGAGACCAAGGCTGTGATAGAGTAAGCAGGTTCAAATGGACGTAGGCCACGGCAGTTATGCAGAGATGAAGAGACTTGCACGGGACAGACTAGCGGGAAAAGAGGCATCAAAGTAACATTCTGACTGAAGACCACAAAAACAACAATAGCCATTAATCTCCAGGTCGCCTGATGTGCCTTAAACCAGTGAGAGAATCTAATTACGGGTTGAATAATATAGGAAAACAACAGTATTACCGGCTATAGTTATCATGAATGAAATCACACTTTCTGCAAATGTATAAGAGACAGACAAACACTAAAGCGCCAAAAACAAGCGTCTGCAGAAACATGCGAATACAGTTCTGCAGTCGGCAACGCCTATATAAGACAACAGGTGTCTGGCGCGATTGTTAGATTGGTTGCTGTTGCTACAATGGCGGGTTATCAAGATTTAAATGAGTTTGAACGTGGTGTTATAATCGCCACACGAGCGATGGAACACAGCATCTCCGAGGTAGCGATGAAGTGCGGATTTTCCCCTACGAACATCTCACGAGTGTACCGAGCATACCAAGAATCCGGTAAAACATTGTATCTGGAGAAAGATCCTGTAAGAACGGGACCAACGGCGACTGAAGGGAATCGTTCAACGTCACAGAAGTCCAGCCCTTCCGCAAATTGCTGCAGATTCCAATGCTGGGCCATCAACAAGTGTCAACGTGCGAACCATTCAACGAAACATCATCGATATGGGTTTTCAGAGCCGAACGCCCACTCGCGTACCCCTGATGACTGCATGACACAAAGCTTTACGCCTTGCCTGGGCCCGCCAACAGCTACATTGGACTGTTGATGATAGGAAACATGTTGCCTGGTCGGACGAGTCTCGTTTCAAGTTATATCGAGCGGATGGACGTGTACGGGCACGGAGACAACCTCATGAATCTGTGGACCCTGCAAGTCAGCAGGAGACTATTCAAACTGGCGGAGGCTCTGTAATGTCTGTAATTGTGTGGGGCGTGTGCAGTCAGAGTGATATGGGACGCCTGATACGTCTAGATACGACTCTGACAGGTGACACGTGTGTAATCATACTGTCTGATCACCTGCATCCATTCATGTCCATTGTTCATTCCGTCAGACTTGGGAGTTCCAGCAGAACAATGCGACACCCCAAACGCCCAAAATTGCTACAGAGTGGTTCCAGGAACACTCGTCTCAGTTGACACGGAACTCCCCAGTCACGAACGTTACTGAGTATTTCTGGACTGTCTTGCAATGTGCTGTTCAGAAGAGATCTCCGCCCCGTCGTACTCCTACGGATTTATGGACAGTCCTGCAGGATTCATGGTAACTTCCCTCCAGCACTGTTTCAGACACTAGTCGAGTCCATGCCACATCGTGTTGCGGCACTCCTGCGTGCTCGCGCGGGCCCTGCCCGATATTTGGCAGGTGTACCAATTTCTTGGGCTCTTCAGTGTATAATTACCAAGGAAACTGCTGGAAAAATAGCTTTCACCCTTCGTTGTTCAGCCCTTGCATCTGACTCAATATGCACAAGCGATGAGTTCCAAACGTTGTTCTTCACTATCTTTCCAATATTCGTATTCCTTCTCTGGTGTTTTTTACGGTGCCATTTTCACCGTTAGTGGGGCTTGGCTAGTTCAATGTACTCACTTCACTTATGTCCTTCCATTCCAATCGTTGGAACATAAGGGCTTCGACTAAGCATCGTCATTGCTTTCACCTTTACCCATGTTCTTCCTGCTTCTGTTGATTCTCTATCCACTGTCTTCATTCACATTATCCGTAGATGGCCCTCGGGATTCCAAATCAGGGCTTGTCTCTCTATTGGCATCTGAGTTTTGTGCAGCATGTCCACCTCAATTTCATTTTCATATCTACAGGCTTCTCGCTCGAACAATTCCACAGCTCTTCGTTGGCTCCTACATTCGTCCAAAATACTCTCATGATTCTACATAAGCAGCAGTTTGTGACAGTCTGTATTTTCCTGGTAGTCGATTTTGCCGTCTTCCAGGTTTCACATCCCTAAGAGCACACCTTGGCTTTACATTTCTGTTGAATATTCGAAGCTTTGTCGGCAAGGAAATCTCATTGCTCTTCCAGGTGGAGTGCTGTTCGATAAAGACAACATTTGCTTGCTTAATCTTGCTACAGGCAACGTCCTCGGCTCCTCCATTTTTTATCACAATGCTTCGGAGATACGTGAAGTTTTATAGGAACTTCTTATAGATAGTCGCATTTAACCGTAGAGATTTGGAGCTGCCTACTTTTATTGTGAGCTCAACGCGTCCCACCGGTTCCTGCAGATCTTTCTGTTCGCCATACCGTTGCCTGCAGTTTCGAGAGAGGAGAAGGAGGAGATTAGTATTTAATATCCCGTCGACAACGAGATCTTTAGAGACGGAGCACAAGCTCGGATTAGGGAAGGATGGGAAGGAAATCGGTAGTGCGGTTTCAAAGGGACCATCCCGGCATTTGCATTAAGCGATTTAGGGAAAGTCTAAATCAGGATAGCCGGTCGCGAGTCTGATCCGTCGTCCTTCCGAATCCGAGTGAAGTTTGAGAAAGGAGACATATATCGTCGGCAGACTCAATGTCATCTAGTACCTAGCTAGTAGCATCTGTAATGTCATGAGTTAGATTAATTAGTAGCAAACGATCTTTCCAGTCATTAACGTTTATCGATAGTAAAGTATTAAAATGCGTCTCTCTTTCAGACACGGTAAATATCGTAGGAAGTTTGCGTTGTTTCTTTGGTAAAGATGTTGCGGGAGAATGACAGGTACACTACGATAAACGTGTCTAATTAGGAACCCTCGCATTTAGGAGATGTGTGTGTTAATTGAGTATTGTAACGAACAGTTTTGAGAGAAACGCCTAGTGTTAAATATTCATCACCCCCTTAGATTATTACAATGCTGGTCTTGTAATATTTTACTGCGGGGATAAAAACGTTATTTGAATATATAAGTTAGTACCTGTTGCTTAATTTATATTCGCTTGGGGCCTGCTGTAGAAAACGCCAATACTCTTTAGAGCCACGCGTACCGAAATTCACAGGTACTGTAGCAGGGGTACTAACTCTGCCTGCGTAGCTGACGAGCTAGGCCGTGCAATAGCAAAGAAGTTGGACTTACACTAAACCCTAAGTCATTTCAAGAGAATGCCTTGCTAGCTCCTTCAACAAGACCACAGTCTTGTCCATCCTTGTCCAGCTGAGACTGAATTCTGTTTCTAGTACCCTCGATGTCTATGGGCCGTTCGATTGTAACCTTACTCCCATCTATCTTTGTGCGAAACCATATTTACGTACGTGTGCAGAGGAATATTGCTACTGCGATGACCTTTCTACAGTGCAGATGATACTTTTCTTCAACGAAAGCTTGTAACATTTCAGCAGTGCGATGGTTTCTGCTTTTGACGTTAGATGAGCGTTTCGGATGGGGTACACATTTAAAAAGAATTTTATCTCTCTAAATATAAAAAAAACACACCGTCTATAAGAAATAATTATTTTCGTTCCCTAATATGAAATACATTTTTTAAATGTCAAACAAGAAACACTTCCTAAAGTCCTACAAAATTATTTGGTCAGTAACCGAGTTTCGCCTTATTGGGTCCTCAGCAGGTGACAGCTGCACTACGCGCAATAACATAAAAATACGTGCGACTTACTAAGATATTATTTACGTAGAAGATACAAAAATGACATGCAGAATGTTTTCGTTAAAAAACCTGGCATTTTTGTCCCGCAGAAATAATTGCATTAACTAAAAAAGCAAACAAGGTTTTGTATGTGGAAATGCCTTTAGCAACTGTTTAAAAATACAGCTGAATTTACAATTTTAATCTGTTATTTGCAACTAAAACTTAATTTAACAGAGGAGGAAAAAGGAAATTGATTTTTTCCATTTAATACTGAGCTAGCATTCTGTGTCATATGTTTGTTTATTTCCATTTCAAAAATGATTCAAATGGCTCTGAGCACTATGGGACTTGACATCTGTTGTCATCAGTCCCCTAGAACTTAGAACTACTTAAACCTAACTAACCTAAGGACATCACACACATCCATGCCCGAGGCAGGATTCGAACCTGCGACCGTAGCGGTCACGCGGCTCCAGACTGAAGCGCCTAGAACCGCACGGCCACACCGGCCGGCTTTATTTCCATTTCCAGAAAGGTCATAGTTCTGCTTTTCTTAATAGAATATAAAACTTTATTTTATATCAGCTGAGTGGTTTTCTGTTAAAAGATGACCGGCAATGGTTGAATCTTTATTTCTTAATCTCTAACCTCTCTCATGTTCAGATGACGTAATTGCCACAGCCTTGCCAGACTGACCAATGTATACTATTCCACAGTGTTTGTATGTTATTTTATACACACAGTCTGTACCACGGGTTGCAGTTTGTCTTTACTATTGAACAGAAACTTTGATATGTTGTTTGTATTATAAAACGCACATCTGTAGCTCGAGACTGTTTTGCGAAGTTATCTGAAATTTTGACAAAATATGGGATGATGCATCAGCTATTCTAATTGGTAACTAGTTCCCGTTATTTCCTTTTTTCAAGTGTACTATAAATCACAACAAAACTATAGCCATTACTGCAAGGGATATACTTGATATCCTGTAGTTCGGTTTGAAAAGCAGATTCAGATAATGGAACGGATATGAGCGATGGACCACCCAATGGTAGATGGCATGTTTGTGGCTGTGTGCGTGCTAATCCTTTGCAGTAGTAAGTACCTACCTTAATGATTCGTCACGGTCTCATATGTGGCGAAAAGCGCGGTATAAGACGCTCCCTGCTCTAGTCCCGTAACGTTGTACCTCAGACTCTGTAACACCAATGAAACGAAGATGTACTGATGATAATAAATAAAATAATACTCATAACGCTGATTAAAAAACTTTGTTGATGTCTTAGTATGCAGCGCTCTTTCTAAAATAACTGAAACATGTTTATTCATAATGTGACAACCTTGTCTCTCTATTACCCAACGTTCTTGAAATATGTGACATATTTAAATGTGTAACGTTGTACCAAAGCAAACGATACACAAGTACTAGTTCCATTAGAGCGTTTATTGATGCAAGAGTGTTAATTATTAAATGGTTCAAATGGCTCTTGGCACTATGCGATTTAACTTCTGAGGTCATTAGTCGCCTAGAACTTAGAACTAGTTAAACCTAACTAACCTAAGGACATCACACACATCCATGCCCGAGGCAGGATTCGAACCTGCGACCGTAGCGGTCGCTCGGTTCCAGACTGTAGCGCCTAGAACCGCACGGCCACTCCGGCCGGCAATTATTAACGAATGAGGTTTTAGGTTTAATACACACAGAAACATACTTATGTTTTATGGTGTGTTTGGTTTGAATTTTTTAGTTGTATACTAGTGTTTGTGCTGAAGGGTTGACATCGCACTGTAGCGCCCCCTAGTAGTCAGCCAACATTGTTGTACTACATTGATCAGGATTGTTGACACCGTCACCAAGATATCCTGACGGAAAGGCTCACAGTATTCACCGGTGACTGAAAGTAGATTCTCGAGGAAGCAGTCTGAACGTGAGTCAAGTAGGTGAATTTCGAGGAAATACTGCAACTCTGCTGTTTGTACGCAGTAATAGGTCCGTGCAAGATGCCGCGTGCGCAAATGTTTTTATTTTTTTATTTTTTTTCGGGTGGTCATATCTCGGGAGTCTGTTAATAACAGAGGTAAGGGGTCAAGTGTTTAGGTTAACCCTTGGTCTAGCTACGATGAGTATGACTATCGGAAGAACGGGCAAACTGTAACTACCCTACAGTGCCGGGTCTAAACCTAAACATTATACTCTTCCTCCAGCCCATGCAAATTGAGTAAATTGGTTGGTTCTCTTGCATTATGTCTGGTGCTGGATAGATCTTAGACGGCTTTTAAAAGCACTATTTGTTCATCGGCGTTTCTGGGTACGAAAGTTATTAATTGTGGGATTGTCACTATTATAATATCTATTCGTGGCAGATCGTCAAATTTTTGCCATATATCCGTAAGATAATATTCTCGGGAAACATTGAAACTCTTCTCGTGTCGTTACCCATTTTCTGAGATCCAGACGTAAAAAAAAAAAAAAAAAAAAAAAAAAAAAGTTGTTCAAATGTGTGTGAATTCCTAAGGGACCAACTGCTTAGGTCACCGGCCCCTAGACTTACACACTACTTAAACTAACTTACGTTAAGAACAGTACACACCCATGCCCGAGGGAGGCTCGAACCTCCAGCGGGAGGGGCCACGCAGTCCGTGACATGACGCATTAAACCGCGCGGCTCCAGAGATTCAAAGTTGCCCTACTTATGCATGTAAAATATATATGTAATATCTAATCTTAGACGTAAATGTAGTCATGGGTCATCAAAGGGTTCTGAGGTTAAGAAACTATGTATTTAGCCAGTATTTTTTCGGTAATAAAACTTTATGACGCGCTGTCTCTGTATAATGGGCACTTCACCCCTCTACAAATAAGCCCCAAGTGGTACTACAGTGACAAAAAGAGGTTAAAAAGGGTCTTAACGTGCCTAAAAGGAACTCAAAATTACTGACAAAAATTATGTAAAAGTGAAAAGGCTGCAAAAAAGGAGAATATGTTCCTCTTTAAAAGGTTCTGACAGGAAAGTGGGAAATCAGGTGCCTTCCTCATCAAAAATTTTTCAAGAGAACATATTGGCATTTTCTTTTGTACTGAAAGAGAGTATCAGAGGAACAAGACGGTGGAAGAAAGGAGTCACAGTGCCAAGGAGAGAGGTAGAGAGACGGTGACGGTGGGAGAGAGAAAGTGATGGTAAAAGAGAAAGAGAGATGGATGAAAACAATAGCAATAAGAGCCTAAGAGAGAGAAGATATTGATGGCCAGTGAGAGACAGTGGCAGTAAAAGAGAAAGGGAGGTGGATGGAGATAGAAGCAGAGAGAGCAAAATAGAGAGGAGACAGTGGAAATGAAAAATCAGATAAGTGGAGATCATACATTGCCTTGGGGATTCTGGACCCTCCCAGACCTGCAAACTTTAACACGTATGTATAGGGGACAGTGCACTTTGGACGGAAATTTTAAACCTGGGTATAGGCGAAAAGTAAGTTGGACCAACCACAAATTTTGGACATCCAGAGGTATGGCAGAGACAGTGGATGTGTGGAAGAAAGACAAAAGGAGACACTGTAAATGAGAGAGAAGTCAGAGACAGTGGGATGTACTGTAAATCGATGGGAAGAAAAACACAGTGGGAGAGAGACGTACTGGGTTTCTCTCCTAAGAGGCATCAGGCGCATTTTCTTTTGTGCTTCGGTAGATATTTGCAATCCTGTTCTTGCAGTGTGTAGCTGGAGTCAATCCAAACAAATAACGCCTATCACAAATTTCATGTGACGCCCAGTGACGTAGGAAGGCGTCTGTTTTTTCCCTTTACAAACAAAATTACTTTTCAAACGGAATTTTAAGTGCTCGTTCTATAGAACGGTCCAATATTGGACGAGTGCGATATTCTTTCTACCGATATGTATTAACAGGGACAGTAAAACACTTCAGCAACGACACCACCGTCCTGGACCACGCTGACTACTATCACCAAGCATGCAGCGCTGCTGCTCAGTCGCTGCTGGATTACTGATTAGAGCCCTTGTTAATTCATATCGATAGAAAATGTCTCACAGTAGACTACTAAAATGTAAACTTTCACGGCCGGAAATATCATGTCCATTATAATTATCCGGGCTGTTATGCCGTGGTCGGTTGATGAATTCTGTGGTGATTCCCAACGTTTCGTCTCCGACTGCGGGAGACATCTTCAAGGGGGTCCGTAGCTTGATGGAAGGTCCAACACACACACTGGCTCGCTACTGACTGCCGCTAAATTCCGTGTCCGCGCGCGGGCGCGACGTGTTTTGAAAACGTCAGTGCACTTGGCCGCTGTCCGTCGCCGTCGATCGCCGTTGCCATCACCCAGTAGTGGACGAGTGGTACACATCTTCTTGTATAGGATCCCATGCAGCTGTGGTGATGTTTATGTGGGTACCACAAAAAGTACTGTTTCTAAACGTTTGGAAGAGCACAAGGGAAATTGTAGAAGAGGAGAAACGGAACGATCAGCTGTTGCGGAGCATGCTTTCCAGCCAGGGAACCACAATATTCGTTTCGAGGAGACGCAAGTACTAGCGGCCACGAGCGGATATTACGAAAGGCTCTACAGGGAGGCAATCGAAATCGCTAAACACCCAAATAATTTCAACCGAAAGGAGGAGGGCGTCAAATTAAACGGTATATGGATGCCGGTGTTAAAGAAGATGTGTACCACTCGTCCACTACTGGGTGATGGCAACGGCGATCGACGGCGACGGACAGCGGCCAATTGCACTGACGTTTTCAAAACACGTGACGTCACGCCGCGGCGCGGGGGCGCGCGGACACGGAATTTAGCGGCAGTCAGTAGCGAGCCAGTGTGTGTGTTGGACCTTCCATCAAGCTACGGACCCCCTTGAAGATGTCTCCCGCAGTCGGAGACGAAACGTTGGGAATCACCACAGAATTCATCAACCGACCACGGCATAACAGCCCGGATAATTATAATGGACATCACAGTAGACTAATTTGGAATCACTCTATCGAATGAGCACGCAAAATTCCTCTTTAAAAGTCCTTTTGTTTGTAACGAGAAACAAACAGACGCTATCAGTCGACACTGGGCTTCGCATGTAAGACGTGGTGAGCTGTAATTGTTTGGGCTAACTCCAGATTTACACTGCAAAAACGAAATTGCAAATATCGACAGAAACATCAGAGAAATTTCGCCTAATGACACTGTGGAGGGAGACCCGGTATGTAGAGTGGCAGTGAGAGGAAGATGCCGAATGTGGAGGCTTAACTACAAACAGAAATGGATATGTTTGCATTCCAAAACTTTTGGAGAAGAAGACGGTACGACGGTCGAGGCAGCTGGTTCCCCACATTTCTGTCAGTCTTTTAAAGAGGAACATATTAGTCTTTTTTGTGCTCAGAAGGGCGCATTTTTCCGCTGGTGCACTTTTGCACGGCATTCCTGTAGGCATCATATTCATAATTCGCACGGAAGTTGGCTACAACTGACTCGAGCGCCAACCATACTTGTCAATTGGCACCGTATAGTAAATCTTAGAAACTGGGTGTCAGCAATGATTTTACTAACTTGAGAAACCTGATGAACACACCTGCTTTTACTTTCGAAAAAGTCCACTCTATAAACTTGCTGCACAGGGACCAAAATCTTTTGTCTTTATCTAGAGCCTTTACAGAATTCTTCATGAGTGCTAGGTTTATTTGGAGATGTGGCATGGTAACTTTGTGACGTTCAGCCAACGGCTTAAGAAGAACGTTTTAATTCGTAGTTGTCTTCTATCTCTGCTAGTGATTTTTTTCAAATCGATTGTATTCGCGATATTGTATACATACAAGACGTAATGAAATGCTTTCGTACATCGTTTGCAGGGAGACAGAACATTCACCTGGTACTAAAGCATATTTGTTTTCGTTGTGTAATAGTATCGCCTTCAAATTAGTCTTAGATGAAGCTACGACCAGTTGTCATGCTTCAGCTCTATGTTCCACACATAAGTTTGACCTTGATTGTTCGTGCCGTAACAAATAGTGGCGCTCTTTTCACAAGTCCTTTGTCTCTCTGCATTGTACCGAGTGGAAGCAAATTAAGTTGCTTAAGTGAACTGAACAGTTCTACTTGGCCTTTGATTAGTTCCAGACAACAACACGTATGATAAGTTCCAGACAGGAACACGTATGTCTTCCCGAAGCTCAGCATCGTTTATCAGATGAATATCTTCAGCAAGTTGGTGCTAAGGATCTGAGTCGTTGGAATGAGAAGAAAGAATAGTCTTACTGCGTTTCTTCGATCGTGTATTCTGCAGGGGTTGTCGATGCTTAACAACAGTCATGGTCATATGGATTGCTTTATAAACTGTGAACAGTTGTCGGTAATTTCACGTGAAAATATATTGCTGTACACAAAGAATGCTTTCATTGAAGTTATAATCAGGTAAGTTTGCGGCGTTACATGAAAAGTAATAAAAAGCGACGAAAATCTTTCCGAAGAACTGTCATCTATATAAATAAAATTTGTCGTTATCATCAATAACTGCCATAAGACAGAAAACAGTTTTCAGATTTGAAAGCAGTATTTAAAACTCTTTACAAAAAATAAAAATCATATCAGACGCCTACATATTCGTCAGTGTAATTTATGGCCAAGTATATCGCAACAACTTCGCTTAGAATTAAAGTTCCAGTTTCAAAACGCTGCTCAGAATGACGCAAATCTGAGAGGAATATCGTCAAAGAAGAAGGAAACGTCATTGAAACAAAAAACTAACGAAAATTTTACCACTAGATAGCGCTGTAAGCGGTAGAATATGCCAAATAAAAGACGCGGACTAAACGGCTGTTCCTCAGTCTGCTTCTGACGCGCTCGGCGTGATTGTCTCGATGTACGATGGCACGCTGCTGGTAAACGTCTTTTACAAGAACGGTGACTATACGCCAATATCTCTGCAGAAGTCCGCCCCCGGTAGCTCAGTGGTCAGCGCGACGGACTGTCAATCCTAAGCGCCCGGGTTCGATTCCCGGCTGGGTCGGAGATTTTCTCCGCTCAGGGACTGGGTGTTGTGTTGTCCTAATCATCATCATTTCATCCCCATCGCAAGTCGCCGAAGTGGCGTCAAATTGAAAAGACTTGCACCAGGCGAGCAGTCTACCCGACGGGAGGCCCTCGTCACACGCCCTCTCACTCTCTCTGTGGGCACTCAAGGATATGGAATAAGCGTTGGTCCGATGTCCGCGAAGGGTCTTGAGAAAATTATTATCAAATTCGAAAAGACAGGTTCTTTTGAAGTACAATGCGGCAGAGGGAGGAAAGCGGTTAATCATACGTAAGTACAAGATGTGGTCACAGCACTGCAGGAGGGGTCGAGCGATGATGTGCACGGAATTGCCAGAAATGTGGTTATGCCTGTAAGCACGGTGCGTAAAATTTTACGAAACATCCTGCATTGCTATCCATACTAAATTACCCATGTTCAGGAGTTGCTTCATGCTGACCTGACAATAAGACAAATGTTTGTTCTAGGATTTCTTGCGCGTATGGAATTCTACATTTAACATGGAACATTCTGTGGACAGACGAAGCCCATTTCAGTGTCCAAGAACGTGTGAATACATAGAATTGCAGAATACGGCCAACGGAAAATCTGCTCACACATGGACCGGGACCACTTCGTTCTGCAAAGGTAACTGTGCGTTGCGCTTTGACGACATCGTTCATCGTAGGGCCATATTTTTTTTTCAAGGAGATCGGTCTGGCGGGTCCTGTTACCTGTACCGTCCTGGTAAGCGCTACGAGAGTCTTTTGCGCACTAACGTCATTCCAAACCGTTCACCAGCGTGGATGTGCGGGTAGGATCATTTTCATGCAAGATGGCGCTCATTTCCCTACAAACTGGCCGTCCAGATCAGCTGATCTTAATTCTATGTGACTTCTGACTGAGTCATCTGAAGGATGCTGTGTTCAGTGCTCCGATTACAAAAGTAGCTGAACATAAGGCACGCATTGCGCAACGCATTCTGTACGTTACTCCTGAGACACTGAGATATGTTGTGAAACATTCTACTTCTCGATTTCAACTTGCGATTCATTTGTCATTTGCAGCCGCACCCATGTACGTTATGATGCTTACAGCGCCGTCTAGTGGGAAAATTTTTTTGCAAGCAAGGGAAACTCGAGCATTGGTCACACAAATTTGAAACTGTATTATTATTATTATTGCATATCGATTTCGGTTACAAAGTGATCATCTTCAGTGCAAGACTAAGTCCTGTGGATTCATACAATCATCCAGAAAATACAACTTCAAACGCATATGTTTATCGTGAAGAAGATGCTAACTAGATGGTAATATTCAATTATATTTGAAGTTTATTTTGTGCATGATTTTATGAGTCTACAGAATTTAGTCTTTCACTCAAGATGATCGCTCTTCGACTAAAAGACATGCAATAAAAATAAAAAGACGGTTTCAGATTTATGCGAGCAATGCTGGAGTCTCCCTCGTCTGCAATACTGTCTTGTGGTTGTGGTGTACAAACTTCCTAATGGAATCCAAACCTGGAAAAACTTTGGTTAGTTTTTTTTTTCTTTGGTTTCCACAACGTTTCCCCCTTCCTCCATAACAGTCCGTTCAAATTTGCGTCATTCTGAGCAGCGTCTACTTTTTTTCTTTTCTTTTTTCATCAGCTTTTTCAAACTGGAACTTTAATTACAATCAGCTTGTGTTGAAGGGAAACTATCAAGAAGAGGAGCACTCAAATGCAACGGAATCTGTCAATGACGATCGAGCTGTACTTATACAGACAGATATATCTGATACACTAGTTTAATTTGCCTGGGTCACTACATCTTAATATCAATGATTTAAAGAGAACTAAACAACTTTTGATAAGAGACGAGACTACAAAGTACTGTATTATCATTCATAATTTCTTATTCTTTGTATTGAGTCTTACGACAGCTTAACTATTTGTGCAAGTTTAGTCTGCTTGTGATGTCTGCATTCAGTAATGGCTCAGATGTAGTGTAACACCTCTCGTACGTCATATCCAGTGCGGTGGTGCAGTGGTTAGCACAATGGACTCGCGTTCTGGGGCATATCGATAGAAGACCCTGTGCAGCCAACAGCTTTTCTATAGTATCCTTAAATCGTAAAGACAAATGCTGGGGCCTTTCATTTGAAGAGGACACGGCTTATTTCCGTCCGCCACTTGAACCTGTGTTCCTAATGACATCAACGTCGACGGGACGACAATCCTCACCTTCCCTGTTATTTGGACGTCGCAGCACCAGTAGTATGAATATTGTATTAGGCAGGACAAATAATTCTTGAGACTCATCGCTGCGGGTAATGGACAGAAGCAACTGTGAAGTCATACGAAACGTTGCCGTTATTTTCTCAACCCTAATATTATCGGCAAAATTGTGAGACACTGCGGTTGAAATGTACCTTTCTCGTCTACTGCGATATTTCAAGAAAAGTTTCTCGATAAGCAACGTTACAAAATATTACGTAATTCAATAATCGCGACAAGAATACACGTTCCAACTACTATAGCGTAAAGTTCTGTTTTTAGAGGCACGAAGACGTGCAAAACAATCGATCAGACTGAAATTTAGATATTTAGTTACCTACCTTAGATCGGCCATCATCAATATAATTTAATGTGGAGTTGTATCAAGCCAGAGGATGGGTTGGCTGACGTCATTGTTTGATGATTTGAACAAATTATTCTCAGGGGGTTCGCTCTTTAAAGAAGAATTAACGAGAGAACAAGAATAGTGTTCGGTCGTTTCATCGTCGAACAATCCGCCTCCAACTCCTCGCATTTGAAAATTATTAGAATACGATAAAGATTACTTTCATGGCAAGAAGATACGGAAGGTAATTAATCTTTTAAATAATTAATAACACTACGTATCATAAACAAACAGAGAGAACATAACTTAAGTGTGATATCTGTGAGAGCTCACACAGGCCAAAGATACAAATGTGACTATATGATCAATGAAGATCGGTGTCTTCATTTGTTACCAGCGAAATAAAATAGGCGTTTAATAGAATTGCAGAAGCTTCGTCGGGAGTAAAATGCTTTCTATGATTACAAGAAAAAGAGTTCACTGATTTTCTACCAATGGCACAAGAAAGAAAATTCCTTCCAGAATATACCTGTGAATCCATTGTTCTTTGTTTAAGCAGAAGGTAGATTTTTAATGTCATTTGCAAGAAAAAAACATAACGCTACGTGGTCTCCAACAAAATAATGGTTGCCGATATCTCGGAATGAGTAGCTGCCTGCTTCACGATCAGTAAACCAATAATCACAGCGACAGTTATGGAGCTTTCGAGTTCATTCTTTCCAAGCTACAATGACCATTTTTTACTCCGTGAGGGCTATACTGTCTTCAGTCAGTGTGTTTGAACTCCGATAGCTTATCTAGAATAGTCAGAGTCTGCACGAGATTACAGGATGAAGGTATTTTGATCATCTGATGCCAGTGATCGGAAACGACAATGATTAAAAATGTAGAACAAAAGGCTATAAGTGACAAATGAACAAGAAAATCCTGCTCCAGTGCGCAAATAATGTGCAGCGAATGTTGTATCATTAAAACTAGAACATTTAACTGTTTCGACACTTACGCAATCTGATCACTGAGAAAATATTTACGAGCGATAAGATATATGACTGCTCTGTATATAAAATTAATACGAATACTCTTGGATTCTGATAAATCAATACCGATGAGTGATGAGAGCTTCACTGATCTTACGTAACCATCTGTGATCATTTATGAAGGCAAGATGAAAAACTCTCGGTTTATGACAGAAGAACTCAGTTTTAGTCAATTTCTTTTATGTTGATACATGTTATGTAGTTACTTAAATTACATCTTAACTTACGCGGAATAGTTTAATTTATACAACTTTTTAAAGTAGCCATATTGTGCTTTTCGTTGAAATTGATAAATCTGAATATTGTGCAGTCATACAATATCTTGTTAGTTTATCGGCAGTCTAAGTTCATCCAGACTCGATGTTTTAAAAGAAGATTGCTCCTCATTTCCAATGCACGGCTGAATTGAATAGTGGATGTACTTGTCTTGACGTTGACGTGATTCAAAGATGTCCCAAAACAAACAATCGAGAATGTGCACACTAAGGTGTGCCGTTCAAGCAATTGTCATTTTCGATATTGTTCTTATAATTTCCGTGCTTGTACGTTATAAATAAAATGACAACTTCAGAGACTTTACTGGTCTCACAGAGTTGGATATGTAAGTATAGACTGAAGCGGCAACTGAGAATTTGTACCAAGGCCAGGAATCGAACTCCATTCTCCTGCTTAATAGACAGGTGCGTTATGCACTAAGCCAACCTGGCACAGCGGGTCACACAACTGTACGAATTACCCTGGCACGCCTCCCTTCTCGATCCAAATTCTCACTGCCGCCCCAGTCTACTGCAAATTCCCCCTTACACACGAACAGAGTTGCCGAGGCTCTACATGTTCTACGGTGTATACCAGAAGTTATGAAAACACAGGCTGTACAGATAAAATTAGACTAGAAGAGCATACAAGCAGCCATTCTTCTCCAGTTCCTTAGTAAATGGAACGATAATAATCTTTAATACATAGTTCAATAAAATAACCTGCTGTAACACACTTTAAAGCGACCCGCAAAGTATAGATAAATGTAGTGAATGACAATCACTTTCCGCACTGGATGTCGTAATGTGCATTAGGATGTACTCAAATTCACTATGTCAGAATAAATGATTATTCTAGTCGACGTTACGAGTGCCAGCGTGGAAGGTTATTGTTATTCAAAAAATTTATATCAGCTGTGAACCCCTTTGTAACACATATATGTAGATCTGAGTCTTGCACTAGCGAATGCTATCACGAAGCAGTAGTGTTCCTATAAATGAAGGTTCATATAAAGCTAGAAGCGGCTTGTTTGTCAAATATGGATTAAATCATCTCCGGTTGCCCACAACATAAAGCTGTTTGCAAGGAAAGGTGTTGCGTTGCGAGGAGGATCGCAATCTTTCCCAGTGTTTCGGAAGCTGATAAAATGTGGGTGAAGGGTAGCGCATAAGTGGCCATACTACTACACGATCAATACTCCGACTCCCTATAGGACCTTACACACGCTCCACCGGTGTCGCTACGAACATCAATACAGTACACACGTTCCTGACACACAGACCGCAATGTTTACCGATCGATACCAGCGAATGTGTGCGCAATACTTCCTCCCTTTATACACATTCGTGTGGCATATATGGTACAAACTCATGATTTCTGACGCTGCACGAAAGCAAAATTAGGGTAAAGTATAGCTCATTATGGTGGAGAATCATGTTCAGTGGTACATAGAATTCTACGAACTGAAAGTTTGGCAATGACATCTCCATGGAAAAGCTAGATAAAATGTGACGCGAATCTATATTGGACAAGGGTCGAAATGTTTCGTTTTACTCAGATTTCTGCTAGGTTCTCAAAACGGATTACCTGTGAAAGTAAGTCCGGATAATCCCTGAATTACAATTTATGCCGTCTCACAGATAATTTTGAGGCCTATGAATTAAACTAGTTACGCGATTTGACTGCAGAGAGCTGTAAATTATCTGGGCAGGGAACGCTTACATCACGCAACGATTTACGATGAGCACAGAAGAAGGAAACAATTTACGTGAACCTGAGTGGTAGTAACAAACACCTCATCATGCATGAAAATGTGTGCAGCAACGTGGCTTATAGTCACGCCCAGTGCGATAGGCATCTGGACCCAGTCTGTTACAATAGCTCACAGTTACATGACATAAAATAGCCACACTTTGTATACGTAGAATGAAGGCCTGCCACTCTGCCAGCTGCGTCGCCTCCATCATCTACCTTATCTGCCGTTAGTTCATACATAGTAACACGAAGTATTATATAAGGTGTACGTTAAGTCCGGGAACACTTAAAATTATTTCTTGCACAAGAATCCGGCCCGTGTGGCCGAGCGGTTCTAAGCGCTACAGTCTGGAGCCGCGTGACCGCTACGGTCGCAGGTTCGAGTCCTGCCTCGGGCATGGATGTTTGTGATGTCCTTAGGTTAGTTAGGTTTAAGTAGTTCTAAGTTTTAGGGGACTGATGACCTGAGAAGTTAAGTCCCATAGTGCTCAGAGCCATTTGAACCATTGCACAAGAACTAAACATTGTACAGATCTCATACATATTCCATTTTGAAGAGAAACTCTGAAAGTTTTTTTTTTTTACAAACATTTGATATGCGAACCATGAGTGACGCGGCAGACGACAATACCGTAATCGGATTCTTGCCATACCCGTCCCAGCATGGCATCGTCGACTGTGGCAGTCGCTTCCCGTATTCTCTACCGGAGCTCTGCTACATTTCGTGGTAGAGGCTGTACATACACCAGATCTTTGATGTGTCTCCACAGAAAAAAGTCACACGGAGTGAGATCTGTTGATCGGGGAGGCCATTTCATGAAACAGCTGTCCCGTTCTCTAGCACGGCATCTGCACTCGCCATGTTTCCAACTAGCGCTATCGGCAAATTACTAAACTACGCTGTGGCGATATTCATGAAAAAAAAAACTTTCAGGGTTTCTCTTCAAAATAACATATGTATGATATCTGTACACTGTTTGGTTCTTGTGTAATAAATAATTGAAAGTGTCCCGGACTTCGCCGGCCGGTGCGGCCGAGCGGTTCTTGGCGCTTCAGTCTGGAACCGCGCGACCGCTCCTGTCACATTTTCGAATCCTGCCTCGGGCATGGATGTGTGTGATGTCCTTAGGTTAGTTAGGTTTAAGTAGTTCTAAGTTCTAGGGGACTGATGCCCTCAGATGTTAAGTCCCATAGTGCTCAGAGCCATTTGAACCATTTTGTCCCGGACTTTATGTACACCCTGTATTCACAGTGAACCTGTATTCACAGTCACTTAACCTACTTTTGATATTAATTGCAGAAATACACAAATTTCACGAACAGCTGAAATCAAATAGTACGTTTCGCATCGAATAATCGTATGCTGGCTGCTGAGCGCAAGTCGGCATAAACTCCTCTAAATAGGTAAGTGATCGGCAAGGAAAAATTAATTTCAAAGAACAGTTGAATACTTCTAATAATTTCTGGGTATGCAGCCGGATCCCGTCGACATTCTGCCACGATATTTCGGCCCAGAGACGTCCGGCCATCATCAGGTGAGTACACAACTACTGAAGAGCCCAGGTGCAGTCGCGGTATTTATGCCGAATCTCGCGCATGTGAAATGTACTGGCATCCTACAGCGCATGCGTCAGGTGTTGACATGCGCTGTAGGATGCCAGTACATTTCACATGCGCGAGATTCGGCATAAATACCGCGACTGCACCTGGGCTCTTCAGTAGTTGTGTACTCACCTGATGATGGCCGGACGTCTCTGGGCCGAAATATCGTGGCAGAATGTCGACGGGATCCGGCTGCATACCCGGAAATTATTAGAAGAAGAAATACGCCGGGAAAATTTCAGAAGTCACAACATTTGAATATACAGGGTGGCTACAATTAAACTTCCGCTACTTGAGCCAGTAAGACGGAAAGTATTTTCCGTATGTGTAACCAGCTTTATAGGAATGATGTTCAGAGTGTGCGCTGCAGGATTTACGTTCTTAGTAGTGTTAGTGTCATGACTTACCGTTAGTCGCCGGTAATTGTACGGCGACGTAGGGTTAAAACAAGCATCAGTGTTCATGACATTTGCAGACAGTTACCACGGGCCTGAAGAAGGTGAGCAGGGCTTTACTGGTAAAGTTGTTTTATCAAAACAGCTACAATATTGCTGCTCTTCAAGAGTATAGACGCTTTAAAAGAATACGGAGAGGTCCTCTTTCCGCATCAGGGTTGAAGAACGTGATCCAGAAGTACGAATTAACTGGCGATTTGGGAAATGCTCTTGGGAGAGGCCGACGGCCAATTGCGCCATAAACGGTTGAAGAAGTTGCTTTTGCCTTGGCTAAGAATGCTGGACGCATTGTGCGATTTTCATGGTCACGACAGCTGAACATTTTGTGGTCTTACCGTTCGAAAAGTGCTGCGATCGAATGTGAAATGGTATCTGTTAGCGCTGTTTCACACTATCGTAGATGCAGATGGTCGTCACACTGAGCGACGCTTGTAACCTGGAACATAAACATGATATGCAAGTAACAAACATTACTCTGACACGTGGATATTAAAATGTGTTTCTTTCGATGGTTATTTGTTATTTCTCTTCCGCATGCCTTTAAAATGTTTCCATAAATTTTCATTGTCCTGCGATCACTCGTTTTTCATGTGGACCGACTCAAGTAGCGGAAGTTTCATAATAACCACCCAGTAA
Organism: Schistocerca serialis cubense; assembly: GCF_023864345.2. Lineage (NCBI taxonomy): Eukaryota > Metazoa > Arthropoda > Insecta > Orthoptera > Acrididae > Schistocerca > Schistocerca serialis. The sequence continues at coordinate 795,723,876 of NC_064638.1, forward strand.
ATCCATATAATTGTCTCCAAAGGTAGTTAAACCACAAAGGCACATGTAAAGTTAACGCTCTAGAAACACATGGCACACAGGGCTCCAACACATGAAAAAATCAAACAGAGGAAAATGTATACAAGTCGCAAAACGTTGCCTAAGTTTCACTGATAGGTAGTGTGACTAAAATAAATGCTTTCCCAATCGGGCGAATTAAAAACAAACAGATTATGTATCGAATGTCGAAACCTAATCTCACGAAGGCACAAAAACCAGATACCCATTTGGGAGACACAACGAAAATTTCACCGAAATTTCGCGATGCAAACCAAGAAAATCTTACACGTGTACTACATGATTTCAGTACCCATACTACAAATGCTCTAACACTGTACATTGTCAGAGCACACATTGCCTCACTGCAAAGCTGAAAATAGACAACCACACTTCAGACTGGAAAACGAGACCATCGCCAAGCAGTCCTGAGCACCTACTGAGTACAACTCAGAATTCGCAGCGGTGCGGTCTGCGACCTGATTGGCCAACTCAGTCGAAACTCGAAGAATACTTCCTGAACACCACACAGACTTATCAAAGGATAAACTACGGTGTTCTCAATCCATAACTAGGTACAGTTGTATCTTTGCAGAAGACCTGTTTTAACTAATATCACAAAATAACTGAATAGTGAAAGTTGCAAATTAAGTAGTGAAAGTTGTAAATATAGCACCCATCTGTCATCTATAGTACCTGTTATAGAATATACAGATGTCTTGTTACAAGCGTAACAAGGATTCAATTACGGCAGATTTCCAGCATATCAGTTCAGCATCGGCACTACAAATTACCCCAATGCGACTGCACGGTGAATCTATGGAGACATGAAGCATATATTCTTCACGTGTTCTACGTATGAAGATCATAGATATAATTCGTCAACTGAAGATATCAGGAGTTGATTTTCCTTTTATTATGCCCTGTTTATGCCCTGTTTATTATACCAGAAATTAAGTACGTACATACTGGTACAAGGAATTACATAAATTTACCATTTATCAGTTCAGCATCGGCACTGCAAATTACCCCAATGCGACTACGCGGTGAATCTATGGAGACATGAAGCATATATTCTTCGCGTGTTCTACAAATGAAGATCATAGATCTAATTCGTCAACTGAAGATATCAGGAGTCCATTTTCCTTTTATAATGCCCTGTTTATTAAACCAGAAATTATGTACGTACTTGCTGGTACAAGGAATTACATAAATTTACCGTAGAGTTTCAGCTTAACATGTAGCTGCTACAGGACTGCTCAATCTATTAAAATGTAGTCAGAAATTGCAAATGTGTGGAGTTATAATGGGAACTGTGGTGAGAATTCTGTGATATTGTGTACTGAACATATTGTATGGACATCTTGCACTTACGTGACTATATTCGTGGGATACCTCCAATACTGTGTAGGACCTCCTTTTGCCCGACGTAGTGCAGAAACTCGACATGGCGTTGACATAACAAGTCGTTGGAAGCCCTCTGCAGAAACATTGAGCCATGCTGCCTCTATAGCCGTCGATTAATGAGAAAACGTTGCCGATGCATGATTCTGTACACGAACTGGCTTCTCGATTACGTCCCATAATGTTCCATGGGACTTGTGTGGGCCATCTGGATAGCTAGATCATTGTATACTGTCATCCACGAAAATTCCATACTTGTTTGGGAACATGAAGTCCATGAATGGCTGCAAATGGTATCCAAGTAGCCGAACAAACCATTTCTGGTCAATGACGTTTGTTAACACAGCCGACGCTATTATGAAGCCACCACCAGTTTGCACAGTGCCTTGTTGAAAACTTGGGTCCACTACTTCGTGGGCTCTGCGCCACACTCGAGGCCTACCATCAGCTCTTACCAACTGAAATCGGGTCTCATCTGCTGCAGGACACGGTTTTCCAGTCGTCTAGGGTCCAACCGATACGGCGACGAGCCCAGGAGAGGCAATGAAGGCGATGTCGTGCTGATAGCAAAGGCACACGAGTCCCACATTGATTTCTGTGGTTATTTCTCACAGTGTTGCTTGTCTGTGAGCACCGGCGCCTCGACGCAACCGCTGCGTTGTCCGTGGTTAGAGGTAATACCTGAAATTTGGTATTCCCGGCACACTCTTAATACTGTGAATCTCGGGATATTGAATTTCCTAACGATTTCCGAAGTGCAATGTCTCATACGTCCAGATCCAACTATCATTTAATTCCCGCCATAATCAAGTCGGAAATCTTTTCACATGAATCATCTGAGTGCAAATGACAGCTCTGCCAAAGCAGTGCTCTCTTATATCTTGTGGGTGCGATATTATCGCCATCTGTATATGTGCATATCAGTATCCCACGAGCTTGTCACATCAGTGTATATCAAATTGTGTATTGATTTCCTTTGATATTGTGTTGTTTAGCTCGGCTGGGCGTGTAGTGCACTAAATACTAAATGCCAGGTAAAGGAAAGAAAAAAGCATGTTTTCTGCTGTTAGCTCTACGACGAAAAGTGATCCTCCACGTCTTTCACTTTCTGTATAAAGAATTTCTGTAATGAGATTTTCACTCTGCAGCGGAGTGTGCGCTGATATGAAAATTCGCAGGAGAGCTTCTGTAAAGTTTGGAAGGTAGGAAGGCAGAAGTAAAGCTGTGGGGTCGGGGGGTGAGGGGGGGGGGGGGTGAGGGGGGGGGGGGCGTGAGTCGCGCTTGGGTAGCTCAGATGGTAGAGCACTTGCCCGCAAAAGGCAAAGGTCCCGAGTTCGAGTCTCGGCCTTGCGCACAGTTTTAATCTGCCAGGAAGTTTCAAGAATTTCTATGTTGTGCGTACAAATGTATTAACTGTTCATCTTAAGAGGGATATTTAGTACTTTTTCGTCCTTAAAAATTGGGTTACTGGTAAATTCAATTATCCTTAATCACTCTTGAAAGTTGACACACAGCCAGAAAGTTTTGTAATCAATCATGCAAATTACTTGTGAATGTGATGTAACTAACCTGTACGTTTTTCGTTAAACTGCGTAGTCTGTTAATGTAGTGTCTGTGTTAACTGTACAGCCTTCGTCGATATTTTTCCGGGCTACGGAACTGACGTTGTGAATTGTCTCTTGCAGCATTCAACTGTTCAAGCGATGACAGCTGTTTGCAAAGTTGCCTCAGGTGTTGTCTCACGGAGATGACGGTATCTGTAGTGCTAAAAATGGAGGAAACTGGAATGAGATCACAGTCGTGACCTTGAATGTGCAGTTAAGTAAACCATTATGACTTTTTTTAGAGACTCGTATAAGCGCCTTTAACAAACGTTAAAATACCTTGCAGGTTATAGATCTCTATATAACATTGCTTGAGTTGAGAACTATTTGGCTCCACTCTCGAAGCTAGAAGCTATTTTCCGCCTCACTGCCACTCTGTGAACGTATTGTAACACAACGAAACATACCAAAAGTGTTATCTGGAATTTACGTTGCTTTCTGCCGAGGACGTAGATAATGTAAAACAATAGACAAAACAGATACTTTCCTGCTAGATCGTTATTGGCACTCGGATTTTTATCAGTTGACGTCTGTCGGAGTGCGGACACAACGTAGTTTTCAGAAGAATACTGCGTGCTTCGTAGTAACGACTTCAGATGAATTACGCCAATATTTTGCTTCTATTCAGTTACTTTCCAAGAATAAACACGTAAATAACTAAGGAGCCTATAAACTTTGGTAAACTAGTTTGTTTACTGAGTCACCCGTGAATGGCGCTGAAGTCCAAATACCACACATCCATAAACTCGTAATTTATGTTTAGTATACCTGGAACTACACAGCAGAATGCAGATACCAGCACTGCTATATGTAAGAATTCACAGCCTGTATCTGCTTTCTGACAGAGCGGTGATAAATTTCATAGTCAACGGAATCTGGAAATTTAAGAATGGTTTCTACTCATCTAGAGCTTTCTTTCTCTGACACTCATTGCTATTCAGTAACTGTCACCACATGCACATCAGAGGAATCGTTAAATACTTAAATAATTAAGAAGAACTTACTTCTTGGTACTACTTTCGGTTTCAAATTGCCGATTTTTTTTCCAAGAGTGTTCTAAAAAATACAGAGAAAATTAGGGAACCACTAAATTTATTTTTCTCTCACTGATTTTTTTGACAGATTACGTCTTTCCATCTATTGTTTAATTACCTCTTATCCTTTCTGTACGTCCTATTTAAAGAGTCTTGTCCCAAACATTTATTTCTGTAACTTCTGTAAGTTTAACTTTGTCGTTGTCCTAATTATTTCTTGATCTCGGCTTGAAGCGATTATTGGACAGTATGTTTTTCTTCTAAAAAACGTTTTCTGTTAGCATTTCTCCGTAAATCTGTGGACTTTTTAATGATAACTAAGTTAATTTACTACACTGATGTCTGAATTTCCTTTTTTTTTTCGATCCGTAAGTTCCCGTCATTGGTCTTCTTTCTTACTAACAGGTCTTTTTCGTTCATATTTATTGTGTAGTACAGCTTTTTACCGTCACAAATGCGACCTCCACAGTATTGTTCGTATTTTTTTTTATCTGTCTCTTAGAACCGTAATATCATTTACAAACCTTGCATTTTCAATCCGTGGATCTGAATTTATTTACATTTAAAATTAAATCATTTAATTGAGTTTTTTACGAATAAACAGACGTTGATTGGGCAGTCTTATATTCTTCTTTCTTTTTAGTTTACATTTGTATTTTGTTATTATATTATGACAGTATCAGTCGTTTATCTTTCCAATCGATTTACACTATCTCCAGACAGTTAACTACAGTTTTCCACTCTAAATTAGCGATTGAATTTCCTACCTATATGAATGGAGTAAAAAGTTAGTTATTAATAGACATTAAGTCGTGGATTATTCGTGACTGCAACTTCTGGGACGGGGTTAGTTTTATTACCGGTAATGATATTCCCTCTTCGGTTACAATGTTTCTATTTTCTTATTGTGTCCAACGCGGGTCGGATCTACAGCGCATACGTAGTGGGCGAAACATCTGCTTTAGTTTTTCTCCCAACAGTTACAGAAGGAGAAAGTTTTTAGAGTGAACGACTCCAGCTCTCGGCTGTGATACGAGTACGTCTACAGAGCGACAAGTTAACTGTTTATCTATTTCTGAATTTTTCCACGTGGTATATTTATTAAATTTCGTCCGTGTTTCTCTGTCTAGGAGTGTTAATCTCGCGTTTTTGCAAGTGTAAATTCATTCAGTCTTTAGCGCAATAGTTTCTCACTGAACAGCTAGCTACGTAGCTCTTTAACGCATCAGTGTCTATTGGTGACACATCAGGAGGATAGTAAGTCCCATATCTAGGATCGTCTGCTTCTATAGTTCACTTCTTCATTTAGTCTTGCTAGGATGGGGAGGATGTGTGCATGTTGTGCGCGGACGCAGGAGGAGCTGGCCGCAGCTCGCGAACAGGTGAACGTGCTGTTGGCTACGGTCAGTCACGATCGGACTGCTGCCTCGGGGTGAAGCGGTGGGGAGAATCTGTCGCTTCGCATGGGACACCTCAGGTGTCACTTGTTTTGCCCACGGGTTCTGTTTCCAAGGCGTCTCCTAGTGCACCCGACGCGGTGGATCCGCCCTCGCAGCCGGGTGCTAGCGCTTTCGTGTCGCTCGAGGCGGAGGGCCAAAGTGTGGCCTCGCTCATTCACCCTGTAGTGGACAAGTGGCCGCTCCTTCAGCAGTGTCCGAGCACACACACGGGGGGGGGGGGGGGTTTACTGGTTATTGGGAGCTCGAACATTAGGTGCGTTATGAAGCTCCTTAGGCAGATAGCGTTCATGGCCGGAAAGAAAGCCAATCTGCACTTGGTATGTCTGCGGTGACATGTGGAGGCGGCCTTGCCTGTGGCTTTCGAGCGTGCAGCGTGTAGTCGTCTGCAAGATGCTCACGTCGACACCAACGACGACTGTCGTATGGGTTCTGAGGTGACCCTCTGTTTGTACAGGGGCTGGCGGAAGTGGTGAAGACTGCTTCCTCGCGCGCGGGATGCAAATAGAGCTCGCAGTTTGCAGCATCTTTCCCAGAGTTAACCGCGGTCCTTTGGTTTGGAGTCGAGTGGCGGGTCTCAACCAATAGCTTCGTTGACTCTGTGAAGGCCTTAGCTGTAGATTTCTGGACCTGCGTTATCGTGTGGGGATTTGTAGGACTCTCCTTGATAGGTACAGGGTTGCAATACACAAAAGAAGCAGCTACTCGGCTAGCGGAGTACTTATGAGTGCTCATAAGAGTTTTTTAGGCTAGGCCGTAGTTTACGGTGCTCTAATGAATGCTCACTAGTCGATTCACAGCAAGGGAAGTCAACGGCGTTCAGAATAAAGACACTTTGACTGTCACTGTCGAAGCGTTCGTAATAAAGTTCCCGAATTTACTGCCTTCCAGAGAAGTTCTAGCTCTCAAATTATTCTTGGGACCGAAAGCTGGCTGAAACCGGAAGTGAAAAACTCTGATATTTAGCGTGTCGTGGAACGTATATCGGAAAGACAGATTAGAGCCATAGGAGGGGGAGTGTTCATTGCAGTTGATAAAAGCATTGTTCCTATTGAGGTCGACGTTGAGTGTGACAGTGTAGTCATCTTCTAACATTCTGCGTGGTGTCTGTTGTTCTATGTCGTGTCTCCCTACCACTTTCGTGCAACGACGCTCTGAGCGTGTTTTTTAGGGAATTGACTAGTTTGAACCTGGGACCTGTTGCTGGTAAGGAGACGCCAGACCACACATGACATGTAGAGTTCAGAAGAGTTCAGTGAGACCCTAGCGATGATATAATCAAATACTTAATGATTTCAGCGTCAGGTCCACTGCACTCCCTGTAAAAGAATCTTAATACTAACTAAATTTAGTGGAAGGGGTTCAAGGCTTTGCTATTTTTAGTTGCTGGTAAAATAACGTCGAAGAAGCAGTTAAGTTTACCATTGGAAATTTTATTCTACTCACAAAACATTGTTTATAAATTGCACTATTTGTAAAAGGAAATGTTTTAATACAGGATGATAAAAACCAACTGCGTTCAACAAAAATGTGAACGAATATTCCCTGAATGGGTTTCCAAGTTTTACAATGGATCGAAGGATGACCTATGCCATATCACATCTGTAATCTAGGTTTAAATTTTCACAAAAGAGAAAACTATCAAAATGGTCTGCAGTGACCCTCAATTATCTTTAATTACTTATCTAACTTGTCGTAAATTACAGTGGCTGATGCCGCTTCTCATTAATTATATAACAGAAAAATCATCGCGTTTCAGATTTTAACTTACGTAGCAAATGTGAATACCATGAGCTTTAATTGACGATCGACACTAGTATTACGCAGAACGGGGGTGTAACAGATGAGACTTCTGCAGTTCTGAGTGAAACCTTATGCACTCAAAAATGCGGCATCGCGTGCGTTCATTACCTTGTCGGTGTTCGTCAGGGGGCGGCGGCCGGCGCATCTCCATACTTCTCGCCGTTTCGGAAGCAACTCTCTCCTAACTTCTCCTTACTACAATTTTACCGAAGTTGGTTTAAAAAAAACTATCTGGCTGTGTTTTCATCTGACCAATCAGGGTCTCAATGTTAACCTTAAGCTCCGCCTACAAAAATTCTGTCTATCCAATGAGAAACGTTATACTTTTCGTGGTGGGGCAATGTTTTTAACGTTTGCAACGTAACAGAGACGCGAAAAAGTCTCACGCTAAAACTTGCAGCTGGTGTGGCCCTTTTAGTGTTATCGTAAGATCTATACTGTTCTTCTGGAGGGCTCTATCTTTTAACATGGGCTAGGGGGTGGTCCTGGTGGTTACTTTTCGTGGTGGGGCAATGTTTTTTAACGTTTGCAACGTAACAGAGACGAGAAAACGTCTCACGCTAAAACTTGCGGCTGGTGTGGCCCTTTTAGTGTTATCGTAAGATCTATACTGTTCTTCTGGAGGGCTCTATCTTTTAACATGGGCTGTGGGGTGGTCCTGGTGGTTAGCTGGCGACGTGGGTGTCCGTCCCTTATCGTAGGGCCTTCTAGCTTAACACGGTTCTGCTCTCGGCTTCTGTTCTCGTTCCTCCCCTCGGAACTGCGTCTGTCTCACGGTGGAAAGGTATGACATGCATTTAGGCATTCTTGTGTTAGTCTGTGGTATTCCATTTGCTCACTCGTTACTCGTATTACTTTGGTTAATTTAATGTCACGATTTATTCGGAGCTATGTGACATACTACTGGATTTGCTTATCATGTCAGAGTTTTCATCGAAGGTGTTGGATTTGCCTGACACCTTACAATCTGGTCGCGTATAACAGGTGTAGGTGAAACGTAGTTAATTGTTGGATGTTTTTACCGACCACCCGATCCCGCTGTGACAGTTCTAGAGACATTCAAAGTCAGATCATGAAATACTAGTTGGAGGCGACTTTAACCTGCCAAATATAGACAAGGATGTGTATGATTCATTGCAGAGGGTAGAGACAGACAGTCATGCGAAATACTTTTGAACACTTTTTCTGAAAATTGTCTGGAGGACCTAGCTCGGCAGCCCACACGCAGTGGAAATGTCTTAGATCTTGTAGCCATAAATAGGACGGACCTTATCGACAATGTCAATATAGAAACGGGAATTAGCGATCTTGATATCATTATAGCAACTATGGCTACGAAAGTTAATAAATCAGTCAAGAAGGCTAAGAGAGTGTTTCTGCTTGATGGAGCAGATGAGCAGTCATTAACATCTCACTTAGACAGTGAACTGGCATCACTTAGTTCCACTAAGATGAATTTAGAGGAATTGTGGGCATAGTTTAAGCAGATTGTAAATCGTGGTCTGGAGAGCTACGTGCCTAGTAAATGGATAAAGGATGGAAAAGACTCACGATGGTTTAATAACGAAAATCGGCGGATACTGAAAACAGAGACTGTTGCATTCTAGGTTCAAAAGGGGACGCACAAATGACGACAAGCGAAGGTTACTAGAGCGTTTGTGAAAAGATCTATGTGCGTAGCATACAACGGCTACCACCGTCACACCTTAGCAAAAGATCTGGCACAGAATACGAGAAAATTCTGGTCGTGTTTAAAATCGCTAAGTGGGTCTAAGGCTTCCATTCAGTCCCTTGTTGACCAGTCTGATGTAGCAGTTGAAGACAGCAAAACGAAAGCCGTAGTTTTAAATTTCATGTGCAAGAAATCGTTCACAGAGGAGAGCCGTACAAACACACTGTCATTTTACCATTGGACAGACTGCCATATGGACGACATAGAAATAAACATAGCTGGCGTAGAGAAACAATTGAAAGATTTGAAAACAACTGTAAGTAGGCTGTTTATGTTTTCTTTATGTAAGTAGGCTGTTTAGGTTCTTATGTAAGTAGGCTGTTTAGGATTTCTTATTGGTAACGCCACCTCTGAATGAAAATCATTGGCTGTGCTGTGTGCAGTCTGTGGCTGCTTTGCATTGTTGTAATACTCGCCATTGTAGTGTGGGGCAGCGGCAGCTGGATGTGAACAGCGCGTAGCGTTGCGCAGTTGGAGGTGAGCCGCCAGCAGTGGTGGATGTGGGGAGAGAGATGGCGGAGTTTTCTAATTTGTCATGAACTGATATATATATTATGACTTGTGATGATATTAAGGTAAATACATTGTTTGCTCTCTATTAATATCTTTCATTTGCTAACTATCCCTATCAGTAGTTAGTGCCTTCCATAGTTTGAATCTTTTATTTAGCTGGCAGTAGTGGCGCTCGCTGTATTGCAGTAGCTTGAGCAGCGGAGATTTTTGTGAGGTAAGTGATTTGCGAAAGGTATAGTTTAACGTTACTCAGGGCCATTCTTTAGTAGGGAATTTTGAAAGTCAGATTGCGTTGCGCTAAAAACATTGTGTGTCAGTATAAGCACAGTCATGTAGAATTGTTCAAAGGGGACGTTTCATATGTCGACCCTTAGCCTAGGATACCTCACTGGAATCTTCTGATTTTTTCTTGTAGTTTGTGTAATTAGTGTAGATTTTGTTTATTGCTAGCGCGTAATTGTAGAGAAAATCTCCTTTGTAGTTGCAGTCTTTCATTGTTGTACAGTAAAACAGTTGTGGTATGCATGTAGATTTGCACCAAGTATTTCGCAGCTGCAATTAACTAGATATTATTTTCAGTGCTATGTTAATGTGTTCTCTTATTTTTGCTCTTCAAATTGTGTTTTTCTGCGTTGTCGTGTGAAATATTGTGACAATAATGGCGTGTGAAAAACGTAATACTAGGCTCCAAAGTAAACTGAGAAATGACAGTGAAAATGAGAGCAGTGTGTTAGCGCCACCGAGTAATGAATTAACTGATGTTCAAAGTAGTAATTTGGTAATTGTGCATAGGGAAATGGAGCGGGCGGCAAACAATGGCGTGGACAGTGAAACAGGTAGTGAACAGGGAAGCATTATCGATCGATCGGTCGGCAACAGCTCGCCTCAGGAATCCGAAATGACAGGACACAATTTCGCAAATACTGTAGATTCAGGTTTTGGGTCATCACCGTTTTCTCAAATAAGTCAAGACACATTTTCTGCTTGTCAAAATGTGAATGTTTCCGGTGCAAATGCACTGCCGAAAAGCGTAGAGAAACAGATTCCAGACACTAATACATTATTATTGCAATTAATGCAACAAATGGAACAAAATCAGAGACAAACACAGCAAAAGCTTAAAAAGTTAGACACAGTGGAACAAAATCTTAAAAAGTTAGACACCACACTTGAACAAACACGTGAAGATTTAACTACTGAGTTACATAAAATCGAATCGAAATGTCAAAAAGTCTGTAACGACGTAAAAACACAAATTTGTGAGCATTTTCAACCTATTTTTTCGCGGCATGAAAATGCATTACAGAATCACGAAGCAGCCATAAAAGAACTGCAAATTATTGTTCATGAAAATCATGAGACCTTGCAAGCTAAAATTGACTCAGTTGCATCTACCGATTCGGTTACGCAACTTGCAAAAACTCAGGAAAACTTAAAGGACACAGTAGAAAGACACATGGAGGAAATTAGTTCATTATCAGAGAAAGTAGTTGAACTTTCGGATCAGCTAAATAACTTATCTACAAAGGTAGATGATGATCTGAATGACACAACACCTGTAGCCTTCACTGACACAGAAGAGTATGAACAAATTAGAAAATTCAAACAAAATCAAAATCAAATCAATACACAGTACAAAAGAGAAATCCGGGAAGTGCAAGATCAGTTGGCACAAGTAGTACAAGAATTACGTATTTCAGAGGACACTCGCGCTCCAACACGGGAAGAGGGACTTAGAAATACGGAAAAGCCGCAAAATAATAACACAGGGCATTTCGGAAGTTATGAAAGAAATTGGCAATGTGCACCGAATTTTGAGATGGAACGGCCGACACGACCTAACAATGACCGATATGCGACTCGCCGACATGATGATTTTGACTATAAGCTGTTCATTACTACACGTAAATTCAAAACATTTAAGAATTCTGGCAACGACATTCATCCACAAGCATGGCTCCATCAATTCTCTCATTGTTTTCCTCCCAACTGGTCGTTGGAACACAGATTAGAATTTATGTGTGGCTACTTGGAGAATGAACCAGCTGTAAGAATGCGATCGGTAATTCACGATTGCCACAGTGAAGGAGAGTTTTACCATGCCTTCCTCTCAGCATATTGGTCTCAAGCCACACAAGACCGTGTAAAACATAGCATCATAATGATGAAACGTTTCGAACAATCTGAATTTTCCAGTCTTATGAAATATTTTGAAGACATGTTGCATAAGAATCAGTATCTTTCAAACCCATACAGCCCCTCAGAACTCATCCGCATTTGCTTAATCAAACTGCCTGAACATTTACGACATATTATTTTGGCAGGACGTTGCAAAGACGACATTGAAGCATTTCAGGGACTCTTACAAGAATTAGAAATTGACACTGACAATCGCGGAACGCGAAACCAGGAACACAGCAATTACAGGTCACATCCGTCGCAATTCCGCGATGAAAGAAGTAATAACTTTACACGACAAGGCTATTCTCACAACACAAATCGTGACCAAAACAGACACCACCCGTATGACAACCGTTGGCAGAGTAGTAATAACTACAGGGAAAGATCACCTCTCCGTGGTAATGACTATCACAGAGACAATAAGATAAACAGACAATACGGGAACCAAAATAAATACTATCAAGGGAGACAGAATAACTTTAGACGCAACGGACCAGCGCGCAGTTACGATTCAGGGAGAAATTCTCCACCATGTGACCGACAAGAAAGAAACTATGGAATCTACCGACATGACGACAGACGATATGATCGTAACGACAGACCTGAATTGCATCAGAACTGGCGGGATTCAAACAGAGCAGGGCCCTCTCGTCACGGTGAATTTGTAGAAGTTAGGTCTCCAAATCCCAATAACGACGCGCGCCAACAAAGAGACAATAGGCAATGACTCATACCGCAGGCAGCCACAAAACGCACGTATGAAACTAACGACGCAGCTGCCGTAGCTAGTAATTACGTAAAAATGGAAGACATTAGGGACATTTTACTCCAAGAACACGACGTAAAACATAACAACATTGCATATCCTGTGATTCACATTACAGTAAATGACGTAAAATTTACGGCAGTACTTGACTCTGGCAGTCCCATTTCAGTAATCAGTGAAACAGCCTTTAGCAAATCGAACGATTGCCCCACACTTCCGTTACGTAAGATTAAATTACAAGGTGCAATCTTTGGAAAAAGTGTAGATGTACGCCAACAAACCAACTTAGAATTCTTTTGTCAAAGCCACAGCTTCTCTACGAACTTTCTTATTGTTCCATTATTGTCGACGGAAATTATATTGGGAGTAGACTTTTTGAATGAATTCAAAGCAATCTTAAACTTTCACGATGCTGAAATAACTTTAGAAAAAGAAGGTAAGTCAATAGCTTTGAAATTTGAAGATTGGCTCTCAAACCATGATGAGGAAATTAATCGGCTTTACGTTCTGTTAGACAACAGTTCGGAATTTTCTACGGAACTAGACACTAACAATCACTCTGCAAGTACTGACAGGGATGACATCGACGGCATATTTGAAATTAATGAGTTAATTCAGAATAAAATTCAAACAATTGAGAATTGTAATGACACTGATAGGCAGGACCTTTTTGAGATTTTACAAGCACATTCCACAGTTTTTACTCATAAAACAGGAACAATCAAGGGATTTCAATACCAATTTCGTGTTCGTGAGCATACTAAATTTTGTGTTAGACCATATGTAATTCCAGCACATTATAGGGACCGTGTTAGAACAGAAATACAATCTATGCTCGACGAGGGCATTATTGAGCCTGCAGTAAGCTCATACAACAATCCATTACATGTTGTTGAGAAGAAAAATCGATCGATCAGGCTTGTCTTAGATTCGAGACAAATCAATACGATCATTATTCCTGAAACAGACAGGCCGCAAACGTTAGAAGAACTTCTTCAAAATTTTAATGGTGTAAAAGTGTTGTCTTCCATTGATCTCAGATCCAGCTTTTATCAGATCGAACTTCATCCAGAATGTAGAAAATACACAGCTTTCCTTTGTTTCGGCGTTTGTTATCAGTTTCGGAAACTTCCCTTTGGTTTGAACATTTCTTCGGCAGCATTCATTCGCGGGCTAAATTCCATATTACCTGAATTCTTAAAACGTCACATCACCTTATATGTAGACGATATTCTGATAGCAGAAGCCTCATGGGAACAACACAATCGCATCCTCAACAGCGTGTAACATATTTTTGCAGAATCTGGAATTACAGTTAACTTGGAAAAGTCTGAATTCGGTAGGTCAAAGGTGAGGTTTTTGGGACATATTATTTCTTCTGAAGGCATTCAGCCGGATCCTGAAAAGTTAGAAGCAATCAGAGCCATTCCAGTTCCATCCACAAAAAGACAAGTCCGCAGTTTTCTAGGTCTCGTAAATTTTTACCGTCGTTTTCTGAATATGCAAATTCTAGCTACACCAAAACTTTGTTCTCTCACTGGAAAAAATACTATTTGGAACTGGGACGAACAAGCACAGTTGGAATTCAATTCTTTGAAAGAAGCGTTACTTCACGCGCCAATCTTAGCTCATCCAGATCTGTCACAAGATTTCTGCCTTAGCACGGATTCTTCTAAAGTCGGTCTTGGTGCCCATTTATTTCAAGAAGGCATAGAAAATGACACTACCATTCAGAAAACCATTGCTTTTGCTAGCCGAGTGCTAACAAAATCTGAAAAAAATTATTCCATTACTGAATTAGAAGCTTTAGCTATCGTTTGGGCATTTAACAAATTCCGTTTCTTTCTTTCTGGTAAGCACGTAAAAGTATACAGTGATCATCGTGCATTACAATTTCTTATGTCTTCAAAATTAAATCATGATAGGTTAAAACGTTGGGCATTGTTTCTGCAAGAATTCCGCTTCACAATAGTCTACATTCCCGGTAAGGAGAACATTGTTGCGGACGCACTGTCACGCGCACCGGCTGGGCTTGAGAAAAGTAACACAGAAGGCAACCTCGAGAAAAATTTCAGTATTCTTTACATTCAGAAAGTCGCCTTTGAAAACTTCATCACCACATCTTTAAAGGACATTGCTCATGAACAAGATAAAGATCCGATTTGGAAAGACATCAAGAGCAAATGGCATGAAAAGACACACACACAGATTCGGCATTATTACCTGGTTAGAAACAACATACTCTTCAAACGCTGCACTGTTGATGACAAGCTATGGGTACTTTGCATTCCTGACGATTTTGTTAATAAGCTCATTTGGTACATTCATTTCAGCTACGCACATTTTGGCCCACGAAAATGTTATCATATTCTTCGAACGACTTGTTATTTTAACAATATGGAAAAGCGAATTCGAAGAGTCTTGTCTATTTGTAAACTTTGTCAAAAGGCGAAACCATCCACTGTCTCACATCGTGCTCCGTTGTTTCCTATTATTCCTTCTAAATTAAAAGAATTTGCGGCTGTTGATCTCTTGGGACCGCTTGTCAGAACATCTAATGGATTTTCGTACGTTCTAGTAGCTGTTGAACTTACTTCAAAATTTGTTTCTTTCACACCGTTACGTAAAGCCACTGGACGGTCTGTATCCAACGCCTTTGTTAAAAATTTCTTACGTGAAGTTGGACACGTTAGTAAAGTCATTTCAGATAACGGACCGCAATTCAGATCTGCTGTTTGGTCACGTATGCTTCGCAACCATAAAATCAAACCTGTTTTTATTTCATTGTACTCACCACATTGCAACCCCTCCGAACGGATTATGAAAGAAATCAATAAGCTTTGTAGACTTTATTGTCACAGAAAGCATCAGCATTGGGACAGATATTTACACTTATTTCAAAACGTGCTGAATGAAATGCCTCACGACTCCACTGCTTTACCACCTACTCTTGTACTGAAGAATGAAGAACCACCGAACAGAATCAGAGAGCTTGTACCTTTCCCGAATACACGTAAACTTCGACACAAAGACATAATTGATTTGGCTCTTAAAAATATAAAATCTGCAGCAGACAAAAGGAGAAAACTACACGGTAAAGCAAATGCAAAGAAGTTGTATATTGGTCAGAAAGTTCTCATTAAAGCTCATTCATTGTCACATAAGAAGAAACACTTGAGTCACAAATTCTTTCTAGTTTACAATGGACCTTACAGAATCCGACGTATACCACATGATAATTGCGTTGAGGTTGAAACTCTGCGTACTAGGAAGAGTAAAGGTTTACACCACATTTCACATGTAAAACCGTTTATTGAAAGATAATCTGCTTTTTAACTTAGTCTTTGTCATAAAATTTTTCGCTTCACATTACTAATATGCTTTGTCAGACTTAGAATCTGTTAACATTCAACAATGTTTGAAGTTAAATATCCAATCCAGAACCAAGAGAACTTATTTAAACAGAAATGACGAATGCATTGTTATAGTGAACAGACGTCACAGTGTTATTGTGTGTGTACATTCTTGCTTGTTAGTTGTACGATTACGTAACGACTATAAGGCTCACATACTTAGAACATTTACCAGTACTGCTAATGAGATTTTAATGCAACATTTTGGTTACCTGAAAATACATTCTGTATTTAAAGTGCTTTCTGAGAGATACCAGATGACACAGAGGTTAGTTTATGTGACAGCTACACGATTTTTATCACGACGCTACTAATGAGTGACAATTTACAATGTTACTTTTGCGTTGTATCTGTTTTATATCTGCACAGTTTTCTGAATTCTTCTAGGAAGAAAAAGATGTTTTAGTAGTAACTTTGGTGGTATAGCAACAATGAGACAGCCTTTTTCGTGGCATAACAATACGTTACTGTACAGTACTTTCCTCATCACGGCAATAAGCGTAATAACTAAGATATCTATACGCAAAGCATTTCACTTTTGTGTATCATGAGGTAAGTACATTGACTTTAGCAGAACTTTGCTTACAGAGGACGATAACTACGACAGTTCCACAGAATTATCTTACAGCAAGACGCGCATTTAGCGCTACAGGACACGCATTTCAGTGATCAATTTTATACTTAAAACATTTATTTTTAAAGATTTTTGAATTACAAAGAAAGTTTTCCGTGATATATTTCATTTCATTGCTGTAATCTGTAACACCTGAGGGTATAATTACATAAATCCTCAGTGGGGTACACGCTTACTTTGTGTACCATGTGTGTGGCAACCACAAGGAACCCTAGCTAATATGGTATTTGCTTATACAACTTTACACATCGGTACCATATTTCTCTAACACACAAATTACACAGCTATCTGATCATTTAACTGAGAGAGACGAACATTTATTTTACTATATCAGTGACAGATGTTTACGTAATTACACAGTTGGATAATTTCACACTTATGAAACTGTATTTTGTCTGTACTTTGTAAACTGTTCATATTTTTTCGGAATCATTGTGATACTATGAGAGCTTTGAATGATATATTTGGTAAGGGAGCATGATTTTAAAGTACGTTTGAGGCAGCTGACACTTTTGACATGAGCAGAGAATTTTTTTAGGCTTAGAAATTATTGGAGGAAATTACGACGATTTTGAGATTTGACTGAAGTGTTATGATGTTATTATTACGACGACGATGTGTATTATGTTGTTGAGGAATGTTTATTATGCTACGTATTTCTTATGATGAAATACTGAAGAAGTGTCGACGAATAAGGTAAGGAATAATGAGTAGTGTTTAGGGACTCTGATTTGTGGAAAAGGATGTTGGAAACCAAGAATCGTACTTTAAGAGTTATGACATGTGTGAATCATGTGTGAATGTATCACAATGCCACTGAACATTTTTTGGACACTGTTATATTCATAGGATTTTGTTTCTACAGATTTGCAACGCTAATTCTTGACCTGTGAAGTATTTTTATGTGAGACTGTCACTTTAGCGAAAATTGCTGTCGTAAATATTTCCGTACGAAAGTTAAGTGACCACCTGCACGTAATGCGTCGCGGGCACCCAGCTGTGTCAGACGCTTGGAGAAAAAGTCATTAGCGCGTGCCTTTCAGAGCACAGGAAGAAAAAAAAAAGAAAGGGAAGGCCATTATCCTGGCCATTGTCATTCCTTTAGAGAAAGCATCGCAAAAACGACACGGTCGAACTTGAAAACATATGATTACACTAGCTCTTAATTTACGATATTTACTGAAATGCCTAATAAAATGACAAGAAATATTTTTACATCTGCACACCTGATTATGACAAGCGTCTTTCTATGAGAGTTGAGAGAATTTCTACTAACTTACGAAATGTCACATGACTACTGAATGATATTTTTATGCTTTGCTTTTCATAGTTGCTTATTTCATTTGACATCTGTTTTCCAGCTGTGTTGCAGCATTGCTTTTATAAAATAAAATGCATTTGCTAATGTGAACACTTTCTGTCAACAGATCTATTAAATAATTATTTTATGATCCACATTCTTTAAAAAAGGAGCACTTGGAAAGGAAAGAACAATGAGAAGGAACTAGTAACTGCATTCATAATTTTCTTTTCAAGTAATTGGTAACTTTTTGGTAGAATAACTTCTTGTGGTGCACCACTTTAATTACTTAGACATTAAGATGTGATTATACATTTCCCTTATCTGCATTGTTATCTTTAGTGTACTATTTTTTCTGCTTGAGCTATGTCATGTTTTGATATAAGTTATTACATTTGCTGCTGCTAGCTTTGCCAATCTGTATTTTTTGTCATTGCTGCTTGTGTTAATTGTTTTGTGCTGCTGCATTGCCTCGTCCCTTAGTTTAGCATCTGAGCTCAGTACATTTAAGTTAGCTTAAGAGGGGGTAGACTATATGAGAAACTGACTATGGAGAATAGGTAAAGAATGCATTGCGAAGTTATATAAAAAGGATTTGGGCCCAAATGAGTATTGTACAATCAGAAATAATTATTTTGAAAGAAATATGAACA
The DNA here is from genome assembly GCF_023864345.2 of Schistocerca serialis cubense. Taxonomy (NCBI): domain Eukaryota; kingdom Metazoa; phylum Arthropoda; class Insecta; order Orthoptera; family Acrididae; genus Schistocerca; species Schistocerca serialis. The sequence continues at coordinate 795,742,406 of NC_064638.1, forward strand.
GAATACAGAAAGCATGCTTGGATAAGATTTTTTTGGTGGAAGCAAAGGTTGAAATAAGACGAAAGATCTATAGAATGAAGTTTTGGGTTGGACTGCAGTACCACATGTTACACTGAAAACGAACCCTGTCCTTTCCCATTGGTGTTATCCCACTGTGTGTTTGTGTACCCTTGTGTATTTGTTTTCTTCCTGTCTCTGTGTAGTTTCATAGAATTTTTTCTTCTTTTAATATTAAGCTACATTCACTATGATGAGGAATACTGTTATCCTCAAATATAAGTTGCATTAATAATATGTTATTTTCTTTGTAAAGTTGTTTACAATTCTGTTCTGTTTCAATGTTCATGTGTGAAATTAATGTTTCGAAAACTATTCTCATTATTTTATGTATGTACTTATGTCACTATTTTTGTAACACTGATGTATATGTTTATTTCTATTCTTTTGTAAAGCCTGTACTACAAATGTTATCTGTATTATTATGTTTTTAATGATGTATTTTGTACCTTTGTAATTGTATTCTTATGTTATAAAATTGTAATTGTCACCAGTTCATGACATTATTAACTTGTTAGTTACATTTCACTGCACACGTTTCTGTTGGTCATAGTATGTGGACAATATGTGAGAAGTAGGGACTGTTAGTGTTTGCACGTGTGTTAATAACTCAGCAAGGGACTGGATAACAGCATTGCTGGTTCTAAGGACAATTTCAAAAACTTTGTGAGTGCACAAGTGGTGGTTTATGGACTTGCTATATTATCCGCAAGACTCTTCAATGGTGATTGTGCACCTGCACAGTCACAACAGATGGCTGCTGGCCATCTCTTCAAGGACTACAGTGGGTCTACATCTTTGATGATCCATCAATACCATTATTTCTACAAGGACTGCAGTGGGTCTGCACCTCTGGTGGCCCACCAATACCGTAATCTCTACCAGGACTACAGTGGGTCTGTTCTGTGATGACCTACCTACCAATATTCTTCAAAACGTCGAATGACTCTGCTGTGGGTTTGCTCTGTTGTGGCCCATTACCTGTCTGCATTCTGCATGTCAAGAGTCAGCACTGTCTTTCCATTGGAAGGACAACACTACTTCTTCAAGACAGCATGGAAATCCACTACTTCTGTGTGCATTTTCTTTTACTGCTCAGACTTTGAGAAAAACACTGCTATTTTACTGTGATGAATCAGGACTATCTTTATGGACTGTGAGAAATTTTTAGCTTTTGACCAACATTGTACCAATAAGAGTGTGCATTTTATATCTTTGTTACTGTAATTGTGAAAAAATTTTGTCAAATCTGTATTGGCCACTGCCCAACCCAATTTGTAAAAATTTTTTGTGGGGAGCATGGGGGCTATGTAAGTAGGCTGTTTATGTTTTCTTTATGTAAGTAGGCTGTTTAGGTTCTTATGTAAGTAGGCTGTTTAGGATTTCTTATTGGTAACGCCACCTCTGAATGAAAATCATTGGCTGTGCTGTGTGCAGTCTGTGGCTGCTTTGCATTGTTGTAATACTCGCCATTGTAGTGTGGGGCAGCGGCAGCTGGATGTGAACAGCGCGTAGCGTTGCGCAGTTGGAGGTGAGCCGCCAGCAGTGGTGGATGTGGGGAGAGAGATGGCGGAGTTTTCTAATTTGTCATGAACTGATATATATATTATGACTTGTGATGATATTAAGGTAAATACATTGTTTGCTCTCTATTAATATCTTTCATTTGCTAACTATCCCTATCAGTAGTTAGTGCCTTCCATAGTTTGAATCTTTTATTTAGCTGGCAGTAGTGGCGCTCGCTGTATTGCAGTAGCTTGAGCAGCGGAGATTTTTGTGAGGTAAGTGATTTGCGAAAGGTATAGTTTAACGTTAGTCAGGGCCATTCTTTAGTAGGGAATTTTGAAAGTCAGATAGCGTTGCGCTAAAAACATTGTGTGTCAGTATAAGCACAGTCATGTAGAATTGTTCAAAGGGGAAGTTTCACAACTAAATCACCAGGTCCGGATGGAACCACAGTTCGATTTTACAAGAGTTCTCTAAGCACTGTTCCCTTACCTAGCTTGCATTTATCGTGAATCCCTTGCCCAACACAAAGTCCCAAGCAACTGGAAAACGCACAGGTTACTCCAGTGTATAAGAAAGGCAAAAGAGTGGACTCTCAAAATTACGCACCAATATCCCTAACTTCTGTTTGCTGCAGAATCCTTGAACATATTCTCAGTTCTAATATAATAAACTTTCTTGAGACTAAGAAGCTTATGTCCACAAATCAGCCTGTTTTTAGAAAGCATCGCTCGTGCGATATTCAGCTTGCCCTTTTCTCACATGACATACTGAGAAATGTATGAAGGGCAACAGCCAGATTCCATATTTCTAGATTTCCAGAAAGCGTTTGATACGGTTTCCCATTGCAAGCTGTTAACGAAGGTAGAGCACACGGAATAACTGAGTGGGTCGAAGACCTCTTAAATAATAGAACCCAGTATGTTGTCCTCGACAGCGAGCGTTCGTCAGCAGTGCCCCACGGAAGTGTGACAGGACCACTGTTGTTCTCTGTGTACGTAAATGATTTGACGTCCAGAGCAGGCAGCAATCTGCGGTTGTTTGCTGATGATGGCATGGTGTACGGTAAGGTGTCGAAGCTGGTGTGAGGAATGGCAGCTAGCCCTAAATGTGTAAAAATTTAAGTTAATGTGGATGAGTAGGAAGAACAAACGTGTAATGATTCGGATACAGTATTACTAGTATCTAGTTTGACACAGTCAAGCCGTTTAAATATCTGGGCATAACGTTGCAAAGCGATATTTGGTGGAACGAGCGTGTGAATACTATGGTAGGGAAGGCAAATGGTCGACTTCGGTTTATTAGGACAATTTTAGGAAAGGATGATACAAATGCCTCTGAGCACTATGGGACTTAAATTCTGAGGTCATCAGTCCCCTAGAACTTAGAACTACTTAAACCTAACTAACCTAAGGACATCACACACATCCATGCCCGAGGCAGGATTCGAACCTGCGACCGTAGCGGTCACGCGGGTACCAGACTGTAGCGCCTAGGAAATGATGGTTCAGCTGTAAAGAAGACGGCGTATAGGACGCTAGCGCGACCTGTTCTTGAGTACTGCTCGAGTGTTTGGGATCCGTGCCAGGTCGGATTGAAGGAAGATGTTGTGTCTAGACAAGACAGCCTAGACACAATGAGAGGAAGCCGAAAGGCACGCGTTTAGCTAAAGCTGGATGGCGTGAGATCTGAAACAGGATACGTAATGAATGCTATAAAGAAAAGTGCGTAGCTGCTGGAATACTTAACTTTAATCCATCCTTTTGGTACATCTGGAGATTGTGGCGATACAAGTGAGACTCTTTAGATACATGCAATGTTACTAATGGCGCCTTGCTATGTCATAGCCATTGACTTAGCTGAAGGCTATTCTAACTATCTGCTCGGCAAAGGAGCGAGGCTTCGTCAGTGTAGTCGCTAGCTACGTCGTCCGTACAACTGGGCGAGTGCTATCCCGTATCTCGAGACCTGCCTTGTGGTGGCGCTCGGTCTGCGATCACACAATGGCGACACGCGGGTCCGACATGTACTAATGGACCGCGGCCGATTTAAAGCTACCACCTAGCAAGTGTGGTGTCTGGCGGCGACACCACAGAAGACATTGAAGCAATTCAGAGGCGGGCCGCTAGATGTGTTACCGGTAGGTTCGAACAACACGTAAGTGTTACGGAGATGCTTCGGGGACTAAAATGGGGATCCCTGGAGAGAAAGCGACGTTCTTTTCGAGAAACACTATTGAGAAAATTTAGAGACCCGGCATTTGAAGCTGATTGCCGCACGATTCTGCTGCCGCCAACATACATTGCGCCTAAGGACCACGAAGATATACGAGAAAATAGGGCTCATACCGAGGCGTGCAGACAGTCGTTTTTCCCTCGCTCTATTTACATGCGGAACAGGAGAGGAAATACTTGTATTGGTACAGGGTACTCTCCAGCACGCACCGTACAGTGGCTTGCTGAATATCTGTGTAGCTGTAGATGCAGATGTAGATGTAGGTGTAGAAAATTGTGTCAGGCGAGAGTAACGAGAGTAATGAGTGTTGTAACATATTACCTGCGTTTCACCACAAAACATTCGCTTATGAAAGTACTTCTTAACTCAAATTATGCATATTCAATCTATGTTACAGTGATGTGACGAGATACTGAATTCGTATTATTTCCATTCGCATATATTTAAACAATATTTTCTGTTGGCTGCGAAAGTAATCCGACAAAAACATACATCTATGTGTGCATTTACCTAATGTTGGCATGTTTCAAGAAAAATATTTCATTAAAATGACGAAAGTACATGTCATGTGAAAATCTGTTATGATGTGAGCATGCTTCCTGCGAGTCCCAGTGTTTCCCGCGGCTTGGTCGCTCTATTGGTTGTGAATCTGCGAATTCAAAGACCTGGGTTTCGCTCTACTTTCGGCCTCAGAAATTTTACTGGATCTAAATGTGAATTTCGCTACTGTCTACTCATCTTCCATGAAAAAAACAGACACTGGAGTACCACACCTCGACGAGAACTAGTCACAGCAGAGAAAAGGAAAATGCACAGTCCATAGCTACAGATCTGGTCGTGAAAGGAAAATGATCTCTGCATCCGTAAGTGTCTTATCCGCATCAGCAGGTCTTTTAACCGTATAGACGGATATTAAAATTTTTGTAAACCATTTTAACCCATTAGGGGCGCCGGAGTACCGGTATTACGCTTACATTTCCGTCTATTGAAGTCGTACCTCTGATTCTACTGCCTGAAAAGTGGAGGCCGATCGTGACTTAATACAAGATAGCCTGTCACATTCTTGATTAACTACAATTTCCTGTCGTAATTGGTGAAACGAATTTTTTAAAAGCGTCTGCGGATCATTTCCTCCAAATTGTGACGTAAAATGAAGCCGTATTTTACAAAGTGTCCAGCCATATAGCGAATTTATTAAATGTACAACAATTTACCGTACCAATGAATCACGCTAACGTGCAACACAAGTGTTGCGTTGAGCAATTGTGAACATACTTGAGAGGAACATGATAGATTAATCAAATGAAACTACAAGGTGCGACAATAAAGTAATGAGACTGATTTTTTCTGAAAGATGTGGCAACCCTGCAGGCTTATGTAGGCAAAATATCTTTGACCTTGGTCTATGACCTGCTTCTAGTCCAAGTGGCACATCGATGCAACGGCTCAGTCGTGAGTTGTGCTGTAATAAGTTAATACGTGTTTGTGTCTCTTGTCACGGAAATGGAACCGCATAATATTGCGCAACGGTATGCCATTTCTTTTTGTGTTAAATTGGGTGAAAACCCAACGACAACTTACGGTAAGCTTCAGAAGGCTTTTGTAGAGGAGGTTATGTCAAGAGCTCAAGTTTTTCGTTGGCATAAAATGTTTAGTGAAGGCAGAACGAATGTTGAAGATGAAGCCCGCACAGAAGGATGTCAGCTTGGCCAGGGTGCGTGAACTCGTACGAGCTGATCGAAGATTATCCGTGAAAATGATTGCAGAAGAACTGAACATCAATCGAGAAAGGTTTGTCGAATAATAACCGAAGATATAGGTATGAGAAACATTTGTGCAAAAATGGTCCCCAAAAATCTTACATCACAACAGCGAGAAACACGGAAAAATGTGGCAGCCAATCCATTAGAGCAAACGGAAGTCAATCCAGAATTGTTGAGCCGTGTTATCACTTGTGATGAAAGTTGTTTTTTTCAGTACGATCCAGAGACAAAACGCCAAAGTTCGCAATGGCACTCAAAGGGATCACCGAGACCAAAACAAGGTCGCATGTCGAAGTCAAAAGTGAAATGCATGCTTGTGTGCTTCTTTGATTCCAAGGGAATTGTTCATAAAGAGTGGTTGCCTCCTGGACAAACAGTTAACCAATATTACTACAAAGAAATTTTAGAAAGACTTCGTAAAAGAGTTCTTCGTGTCCATGCCAACATTGCTGATAATTGGATTCTGCATCACGATAATGCACCATCCCATACTGCTCTGTCAGTACAGCAATTTTTAACCTCAAAACGAATTTCAGTACTACCACAGCCACCTTATTCACCAGATATCGCTCCGTGCGACTTTTTTCTATTTCCAAGAGTCAAAACGGCGGTCAAGTGACACAATTTTCAAACAACACAAGATGACCAAAAAGCTGTGACGAGGGTCTTGGAGGATATTACAGAAGACGAGTTCCAGAAATGTTACCATCAATGGCAGAAGCGCTGAAAAAAGTGTGTGCAATCAGAAGGGAACTACTTTGAAGGAGACAACACTAAACTTGACTAAAACGGTAAGCAACATTTTTTTCACATCAGTCTCATTACTTTATTGTCGCACTTCGTTTATGGTTCCAGAGGCCTTTTCAAGTCTCAAACATCTATGAAAGATATATGCAGACTGAAGTGACGTATGAAAATTTGTACAAAAGCCAGGATTCGAACCTAGGTCTCCTACTGCCTTGGCAGATGCGCTAACCACTACGCCACTGTGGTACAGTGGATTTGCACAACTGCATGTACTTCCCTGGCAGGTTACATCCTCAACCTAAATTCCCATTCCTACTTCAGGCCACTGGTTTGCCTCCTAAGCTCGAACAGCACTGCAGATCCTCCCTAACTGTACTGGAACAGTACCTGAGAATCGAACAAAACGAGGGATCCTGCTTGAAAAGGTTTCTGAAACCGTATAGTTTCATTTGATTAAAGCACCTATGCCCGGGTTTCAGGCCGAATTCCCCGTTTAGTTCGATGCCGAATCCTACTCCAATACACTTGGGAGAACTTCCGCAATGATGTTTGAGTTTAGGGGGAATGCCAGTAGGCTGACACTTCAATGGGAATTTGGATTGAGGAGGGAGGCGTGCTAGGGTAATCCGTCCACGTCAGGGTGGCGTAGTGGTTAGCACATATTCCTATATTGCTGGCGAGCAGAAGACTGGGATAGAATCCTGGTCTTAGTTCAAATTTTCATTCGCCTTTTCAGTCTGCGTATATATATCGAGTATCCCAGAAAAGCCTTCAAGTAGCTTTGTGGTAGCTTTCGGTAATTGCGTAAGCGACGTCTGTTACTGTAAACGAAATAGGAAAGACTGACCCTTATGCCAGCTGCTGGAACGACGCAAACTGGATGGCTGTCTAATTGTAATTGTGCGGAAAACCAGGATGCAGGGTATGCGTCATATTTAGACCTTGCAGGTGTCAACAGCTTAACTAACCATTCGAAGACACTGCGCATTGAAGCCGGTATGGCAGCACTCCGTCCGGATCGGGTGATAATAGTAATCTGAACAAAAATAATTGTTACTATCTATCGTACGTAATGTAAACAGAGGAAAAAGATAGTGGCATTATGTTTTAACTTTAACCAGAAAGTAATAATTACCTTCCGCACTTCCTTCCATAATCAGATTAAGGGTTCCTTGATGCGTCAGGACCTGTTCTATGAACCGAACCCTTCTTTTAACCAGATTCTAACCAGATTTTGCATAAATTTCTTTTCTCTCCCAACACTGTTCGGTACCTCTCCATTAGTTACCCGACCTGTCCATCAAATCTTCAGCATTATTCTGTAGCACGAAATTTTAACAGCTTCCATTTTCTTCTTGCCTGAATAGTTTATAGTGCACGTTTCACTTCTGTAAATGGCTACGCTCCAGGCAAAATATTTTCAGAAAAGAAATGCTGTCATTTAAATTAATATTCGATGTTAACAACTTTGTCTTATTCAGAAACGCTTCTCTTGCTACTGCCAATCTGCATTTAATATCCTCTCTACTTCGTCCATCATCAGTTAACATATATGTGGATATCCGCGCCCACCCACACCTCTACACATAGCACGGACTTACTCATAGTAGACCATTATAGCGTCAAACCGTCCCTCTTGGTGATAAATGATTTACTTTTTCGTATCTAGATGTACGTCTCTTTGCGTTTTATTTATCTCCTTTTACATCTACATCTACATGACTGTTCTGCAATTCAACCACGTTCAGAAAGTTTCTTTACTTTTCCACTCTCTTTTGCGTTTTATTTATCTCCTTTTACACCTACATCTACATGACTGTTCTGCAATTCAACCACGTTCAGAAAGTTTCTTTACTTTTCCACTCTCTAATAGCACGCGGGAAAAACGAACACTTAAATCTTTCCGTTTAAGCTCTGATTGCTCTTATATTATTATGACGATAATTTCTCCCTATTTAGGTGGGAGTCAACAAAAAAAATTCCCATTCGCAGGAGAAAGTTGGTGATCAAAATTTCGTGCAAAAACTCACCGTAACGAAAAACGCATTTGTTTTGATGAAATCCAACAAAATACATGTATCATATCCGTGACACTCCCTCTCCTATTCCGCAATAACACACAACGAGCTGCCCTTTTTTGACCTTTTACGATGTCCTGCTTCAATCCTATTTCTTAGCGATCCCATATAACGCAACAGTACTTCAGAAAACAACGGACAAGCGTGGTGTGGGCAGTCTCTTCAGTAGGTCTCTTGCATCTTCTCAACGTTTTGTCAATAAAAGTCTTTTGTTATCCTTCCCCACATCGTTATCTGTGTGATCATTCCAATGTAAATTGTTCGTATTTAGTTTTAGAGGCTTTAAATTTGCGTGATTTATCGTGTAACAGAAGTTTAAGGGATTCCTTTTAGTATTCATGTGGATGACCTCATGCTTTTGATTGTTTAGAATCAATTGGCACTTTTCATACCATACAGAGATGCTATACAAATCATTTTGCGATCGGTTTTGATCTTCTGAAGACTGCACTACACGTTAAACGACAGAATCATCTGCAAACAATCTAAGAGGACAATTCAGATTGTCTCTTAAATGGTTATTCAGGGTGTCACGAAGGAATGCTCTGTATTCAGAGGTATGACACGAGCTATCATTCGAAGCAAAAAAATCTAGCAAACAAGGGCCCTTAAACGCATACGTCAAGAGGTATGAGCACTTCTTCATCTTCGATTTGTGAAAGAAATTTCTTATATTGCGACCGCTTTGCTTTCCATATTTTGAGAGGAGGTAGTATGGGCAAAATGTCCAGTAAACGTGCGATCTAAGGCGCATACCTAAAGAGTTATGAACACTTGTTCATCTTTCCTACTGCGAAACACATCTCTCCTACTGAAAAAGTGCTCATAGTTCATAAGGTATGCATTTTAGAGCCCATGTTTCCTAAACTTTTTTGGTTCCTATCATACCTCTGAATATCGACCATTCCTCCTGGGATAGCCTGTTTAGTATAGAAACAGCAGAGGATTTGAAGAACGCCGGATATCACTTCCCCTCAGTTACTAAGTCCCGTGACCTTTCTGAAACGAAATCGCGAATTAGTCACACAACTGCGGAAATACGCCATAGTAATGTAATTTGTTTAGAAGCCGCTTGTGAAGAACGATTCTAAGAGCCTTCTGGAAGATAGGAATATGGAATCAATGTCAGTCGAGAAGCAATAGGTGAAAAAAAGTGGCGTAGTGACTAGTCTCAATGCTTCGTTTACAAAGTACTACGTAAGCCCCATATCAAACTCGAATTTACAAGTGACTTAAGCAAAGTGTAGCGGCAGCTGGAGAGGAGCTGGGCACATACGCACCTCTTGTGTACGCAGTGCGTGACGCACGAGGACCCTCTGTTTGCGCCGAGTTACGACGGGTGGGGCGCGCAGCACGGGCGGAAGTGGAGCCGAACAAGGAGCTACGTCGCAGCCGAGTGGCGTCGTTAAGTTGGTAGACTCGAAATCGACAAGAAAATAGCTTTAAACCCTCACGAAGTATGATTTCTGGAATGGTTTCCGTCAGTTGCCAAAGTCGAATACTTCTCCCATCCTAGTGTATGAGAAGTGCTCAGTCTCTTACTACCTCTTCTACCTCTGCAGTCCGCCAGGCACCTTACGGTGCGTAGCGGAGGGTCTTCTCCGCTTTTCCGTTCTATTTGCAAATAGTGCTTGTCAAGAACGAATGTCGGTAAGCCTCCGTATAAAATCTTTCTCTAATTTTCCTGGCGTGATCATTTCGCTAGACGCATTTAGGGGGAAATAGTATGTTGTCTGATTCTGCTAGGACCATAGAAAGTCAGTGCAGCCAGCCCTTAAGGAAGTGTAACACTTACGCCCGGGGAACTCAACTGAGAATCCTTGAAAGAAAGAAGACGACGATCTCGCGAAACTGTACTGGATAAATTTATAGGATCTCTATTCGAAGAATACTATGCGAATATTATACTGCCATCAACGTACGAGTATATCACGCGTAGGGATGATGGGTATAAGAAAAGAGAGATCAGGAGACCAACAGAGACATCTAGATAGACACTTTTCCTTGCGCAGTCGACGAATGGAATAGAAAAGAAAAGTATATAAGGTTTCTGACAGGGATCGCAGTTGACCATGAACGCAAATACATGTAACATACTGCCCCTAAATAAGAGGACAGATATATTACTTTTCCATTACACTACTACTACCACTATTACTTCTACTACTACTAAACTAAACTAAAACCCATCTGAACAGGCCTTGGAAGGAACAATGGTATTGTACCCTCCGCCGTGATCTATAAAGTTGCTTGCTATGAAATTTGACTTGGAACGATCGTTCTGGGAATTTCAACAGTAAACTTCTCCATCCTGTACAGCGCCTCTCTTGTAGTCTGCCACTGGAGTTTAATAAACACCGCGGTAACGCTCTCGCGTTTACCCGACAGCCCCGTAACGAAACGCACTCATCTTTGTTGGACCTTCTCTGTCTCTTTTATTAATTCTGCTTGATAATAGACCCAGACTGATGGCTAATACTCAAGAGTAATTCTAAAAAGTATCTCCTTAACCACTTTTTTCATGGATGAATTAACCTAGTGTCTGCTTTTCCTCCAGCTAGACATTCCACTTAAGATCGCTCTGGACGATTAGTCCTAGGTATTTTACGGTTACTATTCTTTCCAGTAATTTATCACCTGCAGTGTGCCGCAGTGGTAAGACCGGTTCCCGTCATATCATCGAAGTTAAGTGCTGTCGGGCTGGGCTAGCAGTTGGATGGGTGACCATCCGGTCTGCCGAGCGCCTTTGGGAAGCTGGGTGCACGCAGTCCTTCTGAGGCAAACTGAGGAGCTACTTGATTGAGCGGCTCCGGTCTCATAAACTGACACACTGCCGGGAGAACGGTGTGCTGACCACGTACGCCTCCATATTCGCATCCGATAACGCCTGTATCTGAGGATGACACGGCGGTCGGTCGGTTCCGTTGGGCCTTCCAAGGCCGGAGGTTAGTTTAGTTTAGTAGTAGTAGTGTAATCGAAAAGTAATACATCTGTCCTGTTATTTATGGGCAATACGTTACATTTATTTACGCTCATGGTCAACTGCGATCCCTGTCAGAAACCTTAATATCAACTGGACATTAAGCTTGACCTACCAACAAATGTCGGCTGCGTATTTTTTTTTATTTAACATTATTTCATCTCTCATTTTCTCTGTTCTGATTGATCTCACACTGATTAAGTACACTTGGCTCCCTATTGTCTTTTTTCCCGTGATCAACGCTTTCTCCTTACTTCCACTGAATTTTACATTTTCATGCCATGTTCACTCGAACGTGATTTCTTTCTACGCTAGCTCTGGTGGCCTTACTTACGATTCTTAGAAGCTTGTCTTGCTTATTCAGAGTATCGCCGCTCGTTTGGATCACGTGTTTCCTTTCAGTCTGGCGCACGAATTCGCTGTCGCCGCGGGCGATGAAGGAAATCTAGGCGTTCACTCTCGCCGTCCCCGCCTCTTAATTAAGCTCCTTTCAATTGGCGGTGGAGCATTCGCTTATTCAACGCGTGGAGGCAGATTAGTCCGGCATATCTAACCAGAGTGCAGCCGCACGAGAATGCTTTTCCACTACGAGCTTTTGAGACAAGGTATTGGACTGCTCGTCTTTCAGATGGGATACGCCAGACTTCTGCACCTGCTTCTTTCTCCGCTCAGCACTCATAATCTGTAGTACTGCCGCTCTAACATAAAGGCTTATCACGAATTTGTTTGGACACGTGTCGATCAATTTGTGAGCGCTTATGCCTCGTTGATGATGAGAACAGTTTATTCTCTTATACGATTCCATTAAATCTGCAGTAAAAGCTTATGAAAAGAAATTGCTGATAATATCACTATCAGATTAAAGCTATAGGAGCCAACGAGCCGTAAACTGCTTCAAGAGTGACATCTTCAGAACACCAAAGCTGATACTTCTATACATTTCTATTTACAACTAGTTTCACTCCACAAAGATTTAAAGTCATTTACTTTGGTTCAGAATGGTGTCCACTAATCATCAATACACATTTTCAGTAACGTCCAGCAGCCATAAAAAGTTTAACTAATAATAAAGTTCAGCAAATCAGTAATAGTGTCATTTATTGATTTCAAGAAAGCATTTGATTGTATAGACAGGAAACAATAGATAAGGTCATTAGAGAATATCATGTAAAATCAAAATTAGCAAATATAATTCGTGAAACACTAACAGGTACAATATCTAAAGTCAAATTTATGCGAGAAGTATCTCAACCATTTGAAATAAAAACTGGTGTTAGGCAAGGTGATGGTTCATCACCTTTACTGTTTAATTGCGTTCTAGAAGAAATTGTAAGGATCTTTAATTCTGAGCTAAAAAATCATAAAATTGAACCAATAACTCTGGGAAGGAAAACAAATGGAATCAAGGTAAACTGCTTCGATTTTGCGGATAATTTTGCAATACTTTCAGAAAACCTGACAGAAGCAGTTATTCAGATAAACCTTCGGGAAACAATAGCAAACAGAACTGGTCTCAAAATTTCAGATGAAAAAACAAAATTCATGACAAATATAAAAAATGCGCCAAAATTCATAGAAAGACGAATAAGTAAAATAGAGTGAGTAAATAAATTTAAATACCTTGGAGACACTATACGAGGTGCGGCTAGAAAAAAACCGGACTGATGCTGAAAAAAACATTTATTTACAATTATTTACAATTTCATGTTATCTCCTTCAATGTACTCTCCTCCTCGGCCTCTACACCGCTCCATACGAATTTTCCACTGTTCATAGCAATGCTGCAGATCATTTTCGGTAAGTCCATACATTACTTCCGTCGCTTTTTCTTTTACTGCTTCAACAGTCTCAAATCTAGTTCCTTTCAAAGCTGACTTGACTTTAGGGAAAAGAAAAAAGTCACAGGGGGCCAAATCAGGTGAGTAGGGTGGATGATCTAAGATGGGAATCTACATCTACATCTATACTCCGCGAGCCACCTTACGGTGTGTGGCGGAGGGTACTTATTGTACCACTATCTGATCCCCCCTTCCCTGTTCCATTCACGAATTGTGCGTGGAAAGAACGACTGCTTGTAAGTCTCCGTATTTGCTCTAATTTCTCGGATCTTTTCGTTGTGATCATTACGCGAGATATATGTGGGCGGTAGTAATATGTTGCCCATCTCTTCCCGGAATGTGCTCTCTCGTAATTTCGATAATAAACCTCTCCGTATTGCGTAACGCCTTTCTTGAAGTGTCCGCCACTGGAGCTTGTTCAGCATCTCCGTAACGCTCTCGCGCTGACTAAATGTCCCCATGACGAATCGCGCTGCTTTTCGCTGGATCATGTCTATCTCTTCTATTAATCCAACCTGGTAAGGGTCCCATACTGATGAGCAATACTCAAGAATCGGACGAACAAGCGTTTTGTAAGCTACTTCTTTCGTCGATGAGTCACATTTTCTTAGAATTCTTCCTATGAATCTCAACCTGGCGCCTGCTTTTCCCACTATTTGTTTTATGTGATCGTTCCACTTCAGATCGCTCCGGATAGTAACTCCTAAGTATTTTACGGTCGTTACCGCTTCCAATGATTTACCACCTATGGCATAATCGTACTGGAATGGATTTCTGCCCCTATGTATGCGCATTATATTACATTTATCTACGTTTAGGGAAAGCTGCCAGCTGTCGCACCATGCATTAATCCTCTGCAGGTCCTCCTGGAGTACGTACGAGTCTTCTGATGTTGCTACTTTCTTGTAGACAACCGTGTCATCTGCAAATAGCCTCACGGAGCTACCGATGTTGTCAACTAAGTCATTTATGTATATTGTAAACAATAAAGGTCCTATCACGCTTCCCTGCGGTACTCCCGAAATTACCTCTACATCTGCAGATTTTGAACCGTTAAGAATGACATGTTGTGTTCTTTCTTCTAGGAAATCCTGAATCCAATCACAAACCTGGTCCGATATTCCGTACGCTCGTATTTTTTTCACTAAACGTAAGTGCGGAACCGTATCAAATGCCTTCCTGAAGTCCAGGAATGTTGTGTTTTGCCAAAAACGTCTTCACTGACAACGCACTGTGAGCTGGGGCATTGTCTTGGTGAAGGATCCATGACTTTTTTCTCCACAAATCGTTCCGTTTTCTCCGTACTCGCTCACGTAGGGTAGCCAGGACGCTAATGTAGTAATGCTGATTCACTGTTTGTCCCTCTGGTACCCAATCAATGTGCACAATCCCTTTGATGTCAAAAAAAACAATCATCATTGCCTTGAATTTCGATTTTGACATTCGTGCTTTTTTTTGTCGTGGAGAACCAGGAGTTTTCCAATGCATCGATTGGCGTTTAGTTTCGGGATCGTAAGTAAAAAACCACGATTCATCGCAAGTAATAACATTTTGTAAGAAGGTGGTATCACTTTCAATGTTTTACAGGATGTCAGAACAAATCATTCTTCGGCGTTCCTTCTGTTCAATTGTGAGACACTTTGGAACCATTTTTGAACACACTTTGTTCATGTTGAAACTTTCATGAAGAATCTGCCTAACACTTTCCTTGTCAACTCCTGTTAACTCAGACACTGCTCTGATTGTTAAACGGCGATCTTGTCGAACAAGTTTACCGATTTTTTCAATGTTTGCATCAGTTTTTGCTGACAATGGTCTGCCAGTGCGAGTTTCATCACTGGTGTCTTCGCGGCCATCTTTAAATCGTTTAAACCACTCAAACACTTGTGCTCGCGATAAACAATCATCGCCGTACACTTTTTGTAACATTACAAACGTTTCACTTGCAGATTTTCCTAGTTTGAAACAAAATTTGATGTTAACACGCTGTTCTTTCTGTACACTCAACATTTTCCGACGCACAGACAAAACTTCAACTACTTAAAACAGACACCACGGACAGACTGAGTGCAGGAGGCAGATGAAACTCGAGCAGTAGGCGGAGCGAGAGTCACGTGACAGGCCACGCGACTTTCAGCCTTATTGCATTCGTTTTATTGTTTCACCAGTACTAGTCCGGTTTTTTTCTAGCCACACCTCGTACAACAGAATGAACTAGAAAAATCTGCAATAGATGTAAGAATTAACAAAATGGAAAGAGCATATGGTTTGACCAAAAACATTTACAACAAGAAATGTATATCTAGAAAAACAAAACTAAAGCACTACATCACAGTGGTACGACCAGAATGTTTATATGGATCTGAATGCCTAACGGTGAACTATAAGATGGTCAGACTAGAGGTACTGGAAAGAAATATTATTAGAAAAATAATGGATGCAATAAAAACTGTCGATGTTTGGAAAATAAGAATAATGAGGAGACCTACAAAAATATAGAGAAAATATCTGAAGTAATGGCCAAATGAAGATTAACCTTTTTCAGACACCTCTACCGAATTGATGGAAATAGACTAAAAAAACAAATACTCCTATACTTCTGGAAGAAGAAATCGACAATAGCATGGATTACAGAAGTAAGGAAAGATTAAGGAAAGATCTAGAAAGAAACAACATCAAAGAATCAGAAATAGCAGAAAGAAACCGTTTTAAAAATAAAATACTAAATTTGGAATGTTTTCAAAGCAGGAGAAATAAAAAATCGGGAACAACATGGCCATAATAAAGGAAGTGCTTCATGGGGAGAAAATGAGGGAATACTGGGAAAATAGGAAACAACAACAAAAGAAGAAGAGGAATTGAAGTTGTTAACGTGATCCTAGTAGGTCAGTATACGGAAAAAAAAGTTCAGTTTGAGAAGAATCTAAAGTATTTCTTCGTGGCCAACTCCTTCTACCGCATTAATGAATTTCTTAACAGAACCGATTAATGTGTGTATATTATTAATATTATCACATAATGTGTGTACTGGGTACAATCTGACTTCTGTAGAAACTTTGTGCAGTAATGCAATCATTGTAAATAAGTGCTGCAAAATGTTTTTTATTTTATTTTTTTATTTAATGAACCGTGGCTACAACAACCAAAGAATTATCATATGCACCTAAGTATATTGAAGATTTAACATTTGGTTAGAAGTTTTATAGCCTTTTACATGTAAATATGCTTAAGATTTTGTTTTCTTGACCCATCCACAAGGGCAATTTAATTTGGGATCTATGGAAGGTACTCGAACAATAGCATATCCGTTCTTATTTTCTAAATATTTATTGTGTAATCATGTTTCCTGACATGCTCCCCATCCCATAGGGTTTCCACACTATGGAGGAATTGGAACGAGGAGTACGTCTAATCTAATCTAATCTGGTTTATCATAAGGCCGTCATAATGTTACACATATAACGGGGAAGGTCAGTTCGTTAACATCAGATATGTAAGTGAAATATAGGAGTTGACTATACTGAGCATCATGGTTTAATAAATTTCAACAATCGAAATAATATGTAAAGTTATGATACTCAATAGCCGCTCAATTTCGCTTACATTTCTGATGTCAACAAAGTGACCTCTCATGCTACATTTATAAAATTACGATTACGTCGATCTTAAGGTGAGCTATGATTGAAACTAAAGAAAATCCTGTAAATATGCCAACGTTTGGCGATTTGAAGAGGTTTTCATCTAATAGTAATTTTAAACATAAGTCAGTCTAACGAACTACGATTTCTAAAAAGTAAAAATCAAGGCATCCGTTTAAAAAAATGGCTCTGAGCACTATGGGACTCAACTGCTGAGGTCATTAGTCCCCTAGAACTTAGAACTAGTTAAACCTAACTAACCTAAAGACATCACAAACATCCATGCCCAAGGCAGGATTCGAACCTGCGACCGTTGCGGTCTTGCGGTTCCAGACTGCAGCGCCTTTAACCGCACGGCCACTTCGGCCGGCGCATCCGTTTACATTGCATGATTCTGTGACGTCGGCCGAATACTTTTTGGGGGCTGATAAGCTTTGCGAAGCTATTATTTTACCCAGTTTTTTTTTTTAAATCTTTGTAATGTTACAGGAATAGATAATTATACTGCAAAATTTCCATTCCTGTCATTTGAGGGTAAGCTTGCAGCTGCAGCAAAAGCCCCAAAGCATACGTTGCCACTTATTGTTGCTCTGTTTTTCTGCTACGTTCAGTTTCGGCGGGAGAAAATTTTCTTTACTGTTACAGCGAAGAAAGTCGGTCTGTTTCAGTAACACTTTGCGGTCTACAAGGAAGAGATTGCAAACTAAAGTAAAGTTTGCAGCTTAGTAGTATTGAAAGAATAATAATATCTTCAGTTGTGATTTGTCCACTTTCTTAGTATTTGTAATGTTCAAAGGTTTGGCGATAATAAGGTCGTCGGAGACGGAATGTTAGTTCGATTTTGTAAAATATGTATAGGGTAACAAATGTCTTTGACTTCGCAAAAATTGTATTCACGTACTGTACATAAGGATACTTTTACAGATTTCTAAATCTACATTTGTACTCTACAAGCCACTGTTTAGCATTTGGTCGAAGGTACGCACGGGAGGTTGTTCGTAATTCTCTGCATATACCAGAATTTCTTCACTTTTACTCAGTGATATGTAAGTAGACTGAAGCAATATATACATATATATATATATATATTTCCTATATAGGAATGTGAATTTCTGGTGCAAGAAATGCTTGTTAAAGCGTCTACCATTGTAATTTGTTAATCATTTCTATTACACTCTTGTGTTGGCTAAGCAAATCCATGACACATCGCACAGATTCTGTTTGAATGTATCTCTTTCGTTAAACATCTTGATAAAGACCTCTGTAAGTTAGCGAAATGGGATTTTGTAAGCAGTCTTGACAATGGAGGGGAACTAGAGTCTTATGATACTGCCGATAGAACTCATTGTGATATTTGCATTTGCTACGCCCAAATTGATGTGATAGTTTCACCATCTATCGCATCTGAGTGATACTACTAGATATTTGTTGGCCCTGAGCGATTCAACTGAGTGAATGATATATTTTCTCAACTAGTTACAGTCATTAAGTTATATTTAGTGATGTTGAGAATCAACTGCCAGTATTTGTACAAAATGCTGATTATCTGTAAGTCTCGTTGCATCTCCTAAACCAAGTGGCCTGCAGCTGAACAGCGGCGTCGCCTTACCTTACGACTTCAGAGAGCTAAAACTGTTGTCCGCCATGTGATTTATAAATGTTACGAACAGTAATACCAATGGTCCCATCAAACTTCCTTGAGGTACGCCGAACGAGACTTAATGAGTTCTGTTTGCAAGGCAGTCTTAAGTCCATTCGTATACCTGTTATGACTTTGGGTAATCACGTATTTTGCGTAGTAGACTACGGGCAGGACTTTTGTAGAATACCTAACGTAAATCTAGCTACACAGTTTCAGCCTTGGCTCCACTAACAAGTTTGTTTGCGTGGCCATCCTCCGCAGCAAGCACAGAAATATTTGTTTTGCTGTACTGTAATTTATTTCTCCCAGACGCGTTTCGCCTTTTTTTATTTTTTATTTTTTACTGCAAGGCATCTTTAGTGGGACAGTTTGTTGGCATCTACGTTTCCTCTTATCTGGTCTGGAGGTTGCACTTCCGCTTCATTTCCGAACTTTTTCTTCACGCTCTTCACCTTATTTTTGTGGTGCACTATTATCTTTTGCCACTAGTTATAGATATTTGTTTGAAAACTGTGTCACCCTAGATTGTAACATGTAGATAAACAAACCAAACAACAGGAAACATATAATAAACTGACAACATTTACGTCTTTAAAAGCATAGTTTTCGAACATCTGTCTATAACTAGTGGCAAAAGAGTAATAACACACCTCAAAAATAAAGTTTGACATGATGAGCAGCGTGAAGAAAAAGTTCGGAGTATAAAAATGTGCTTATGTTTCGGAAATGAAGTGGAAGAGCTACCTCCAGACCAAATGAGAGGAAACTCAGATGCCAACAAACTCTCCCACTGAAGATGCCTTAGAGTGATAAAAAAAAGGCGAAACGCCTCTGGGAGAAAGAAATTACAATACAGCAAGAAAAAGCGGTTTTATTTTCAAAACAAATATTTCTTGACTCCACTACTTACAGCCTCTTTAACGACGTAGACGAACAGAGAAAGTTAAGTTCCACACAATAGATGTCTTGATTTTTTAAGAAGGATTTTTCGGTCTCGGAAGAAATCACCACAGACGAGTGTAAATTATGTTCCAAATTCTACAGCAAATTGTCTTATGTGTGATACGTCTGCAGTTAAATATCTGAACGACCTATCCTTTTTTATCGATCACTACGATCGGCTTCTTCTACTATAGGCTACTTTTAGCAGAGGGGTCAGTGATTGCGCATATCAGATATACAGGACATCCCAGGAGGAATGGTTGATACTCTAGGGCATGACAGGAACAACGAATCGAAAAACAATTACAGTAAACATGCATGGGCTCTAAAATGCATGCTTTAAGGGCTACGAACACTTCTTCATCTTCGACACCGTGAAATAAATCTCTTCTATTACAAGCTCTTTTCTTCCCATACCTTGAGTGTGGTAGGACTATATCGATGCCTCTTCTTTATTCTTCTTCTTGTTTCTTGTTTATCCCGGCTTCTTGAGATCTCTTGTGAAGAGACACGATGCAACACGTTCAGTAGTGGCGTGGGACAATCGATGAAGTTACACAACAGTTAGTACTTTAACTTTTTAAACCGCCCGTTTATTAGCATTCCTGGAAATAAAAGCACTCTCATACTCTCATGCGGTCAGCAAATTTCGTGTAACAGTTTGTATGTGTAATGGGGCTTATTACGTCGCAAATCGTTGTAATTAATTAGTTAATCTGCATTACAGTGTTGCTATGCAACATGATCAACAAGATTATATGTGTCTCAATTAAAATTGAACCTCGATATTTTGAATAAACTTTCGGTTCATTTTTGTCAAAATAAGCACTTGTCTCAAAATTAATTTCCAACTTCGTGCATTAAGTCCAAGTGCGTTTGCATCTATTGCACGCGATCCATTTGGCAGCTGGATCACGCACTAGCGTGTAAAGTATATCAAACAGAGCGCGCGGGTTGCAGTTTTCTCTAATGGGCTAAACGACTCTATTGTCCATCTCACGTAAAGTCTAAATGAATCTGGATTTGCTTCGATTCGGGTCAAAATCACAAAAAAATAAAAATTCACCGCGCAGGTCAGCGAACTGTACACGCGCACTTTTTGCGCTTTAAGTGACAACTCGTTTCAGAGTAAAAGCCGCACATAAATTCACACTTTTTCATGCACACAAAATTCAGACATCTTTATATTAAACAGATAAATTATGGCCTGCAATTACTTATTAACATTTCCCATTCTGAATAAACTTCAAGAACTTGTATTTCATAATCAATAAAATTTTATCGAGAGCTGCATCAAACCAGTCTCAGGACTGAAGACCACAACAACAACAACAAAATTTTATCGCCTGGAAGAAACTATTAATTTGCTAAAACGTATTCAGATTACAGTCAACTCGTGTCTAGACGATGACGTCATGAATCCATATTTGCTTGGAATGAACGAAATGCCTGTACTGAAAAATACTGTCCGTTGAGTAATTTACTGACTTTTATAACAAATTTGGTACCCCTTACATCGCTACACTGCCCCCCAATCTGTAATGTCGCGATAAGACTGAAGACGTTACAGGATTCACTGGAGCGTGCTGGGGTTGTGTACTGTGCTGTAATACCTTAGTCCAGCCATCCCAAGATTCATACCATGACATACACTTTACATCAAATCTTACATGAGTAATTGCAAATGGGGACCTAACAGAAACTGCTCGTTTAAACGAATCTCCAAAAGTCAATGAATTTGTTCAAATTTCACTTTTTGAGACGATGCACTTCACGTTCACTGCACGACACACACACAAAACTTGCCTATTTGGTGAGAAGCCCTTTCAACTGGCTGCACAAGGCAGGGATTGCAGCCAGTTCCGATAGAAAATGGATAGAGCTGCAACCTCCATCGAGCCGTATACGCACCTATAGTCGGCTCGGTCATCTTCTTCTTTCTTGCTCTTGAAACGTGCCGCGTACAGTGTCGGATTGAATGACATACCAACTGGTAACATCATCTCTGCTTCTCCACCGTGTGTCTTGCGATTCTCTCTGGAGCAAGTGTTGTGTCTTCGCCTGATATTGTTTTGTCAGCAGAAAAACGAAGTCAATGCGTAATTCTTACAGTTATTCGGCGAATTTGTTTTATAATTTGTTTAATAAAGATTATTTCAATGAAATTTGGATTACAGCATCTGTTGTCGGTTTCACGGCTTGAAGTTGCTTACTGCTGGTTGGCAATATTCTCGTCGATGTGTGCATCGTGGGGTCTAGTGAAGCAGGGGATACAACCCGTCGGCTTTGACCAATGACGTCATACATTACTCATAGATAATGATGTCTTCACTTTCAGCTATAGATAAAAAAATAGTTCTGTGTTCCAGATAAGCGCTAACATTGTGCGTTAAAATAATTGAATGTGAGTTTAAAAGAGATCGCTACATATTGCTCAAAATATTCTTCGTTTGCATTTGTTTAAATAATTGGTTGTTTGCAATTCACTCGGTACTTAATTTCATTCTTAGTGATATTGACGTAATTTGGACTATTGGTTTCTTATTTTAGGACAACTTTTAGTATCTCATTTTCGTTTGTAGGTATGGGTTTTCTGTTCCGATGGACCTGGATGATTTGAGGGAGGCTATGGGCGTAGACATGTTGGCCACGATTTGTTTTTTGCAAATGTGTGGTCTCGTTGCCGAGTATGTTCGATGTCGTGAGTGCGGCGAACATATGCGCTTCACAAGTGTATCTCGTCGCCTTACTCACGACTTATTCGTATGGCGCTGCAGCAAAGATCGGTTGTGGCGGTACGGTAGACGAGGGACGTGCTTCGAAAAATCTAAGCTCTCCTTGAGAGACATCATGAAAATCACGTACTGTTCGTGTTTGAGATATCCTGTGTGGCTGTGTGTCCATGAATGTCGTGTGAGTACGTGCGCAGTTGTGGACTGGTACTCTTTCTGTAGGGTAGTTTGTGGGGAATACATGAAATATAGGGGGCCGGTGGGGGAGGGGGGTGTTATGGTCGAAATTCACGAGTCGCATTTTGGCAAAAATCGAAGGAAGGAATTTTTGGTCAGCTTAATTGAAGATCACTTTGCAGAGGGTTCCATTGTAATTTCAGATGGTTTTTCTTCATATAGGAATTTAGGGAAAAGGGGTTATCAGCATCTCGTAGTTAATCACAAGGGGCTCGTAGTTAATCCACAGGGGCTTGCACAAATAACATAGAGGGTTATTGGTCAGCTGTGAAATCTCTTGTAGGGAAGAGGAAACGCCGGATTTCCACACTTAGACAATTATTCATGGAGGCGTAGTATTCCCCAAACATATTGCTCGTTTAAATGTTTCGTTAAACATCTTGGGCAGATGTACCGTCCGAAATATGTTAGCTAATTTCACATTAGGATGGGGGGTGGGGGTGTGAATGTGTGTGTCTGTGCGTGTATGTATGCTTGTGTGTGTGTGTGTGTGTGTGTGTGTGTGTGTGTGTGTGTGGTTCAAATGGTTCAAATGGCTCTGAGCATTATGGGACTTAACATCTATGATCATCAGTCCCCTAGAACTTAGAACTACTTAAACCTAACTAACCTAAGGACATCACACAACACCCAGTCATCACGTGGCAGAGAAAATCCCTGACCCCGCCGGGAATCGAACCCGGGAACCCGGGCGCGGGAAGCGAGAACGCTACCGCTCGACCACGAGCTGCGGACTGTGTGTGTGTGTTTTGTTTCTTGTGTATGTGGATATGTGATTTTTGTTGATGTCGTTCAAGGCGAGCTTAAAAAAAATGGCTCTGAGCACTATGAGACTTAACTGCTGTGGTCATCAGTCCCCTAGAACTTAGAACTACTTAAACCTAACTAACCTAAAGACATCACATACATCCATGTCCGAGGCAGGATTTGAACCTGCGACCGTAGCGGTCGCGCGGTTCCAGACTGTAGCGCCTAGAACCACTCGGCCACTCCGGCCGGCAGGCGAGCTTCGGTTCTTTTAAGTTCCCGTGTGGTAAGTTCTGTTTTCCATTTTTTTCCTTTACTGAATTTGACTATTTTGACGTATTTCATTGTTGAATTACTCCATTACTGATGTTTTCTTGTACTCCAGCACGTAATAGAAATTTCGGAGCTGTCGTTCTTCTTTCGTTTTCCAGTACTAATATCAGTACGATTTTTTTCGAATCTGTACTAGCAATATTAAAGGTGAAACCCCCGACACAGCTAAAATTTGTATCCCGTCCTGCAGTTGACGATTACACTGACACTATCTATTCGAAAAGAACGACATATGTAACATTAAGCCGGCCGCGGTGGTCTAGCGGTTCTAGGCGCTCAGTCCGGAACCGCGCGACTGCTACGGTCGCAGGTTCGAATCCTGCCTCGGGCATGGATGTGTGTGATGTCCTTAGGTTAGTTAGGTTTAAGTAGTTCTAAGTTCTAGGGGACTGATGACCACAGATGTTAAGTCCCATAGTGCTCAGAGCCATTTGAACCATTTGTAACATTAATGAGATTTACCTATATATGTCAACTGGAGAGCAGGATAAAAACGTTGTGTATAGCTATATAGCTCAACTAAAGAATGGGATACTATTGTCACTGCTGCGATCAAAACTATAACTTTCAGTCGATACTATTAGCATCGAAGGCGAAAAAAAAACTACGCCATTGTGAAGTACGGGATACAAATTGTATATGTGTCGTCTTATTGCCTCTTCGCGTAGTTCAACTGAGGTACAGGTTGCAAATGTAAGGTACGTCCATTTCCACGTTTTCGTTAACAGTCTACATATATATTGGTCACCGGAAGTACGGGATACAATAGCTCCTTTTGCCATCGGCAGTACTACTATCTACGTAAGAACAGACAATTGGTGGTAGCGGAAGCGAAAGAAACAACACATGAAAATTTGTATAGCGTGCTTCAGTTGACCTATATAGTTGAACTGAACAACTGAAGAACAATGTTAACGAAAGCGAATATGTGATGTGAGGTATACTATGCCACCAATATTTCCATCCATTTCTTCCCCTTCATTTTCCACAGAAATAACACGATACAAACACGCGATATCCTTAACGTGAAAATATTACTTGTCTTGACATATGTCAACCATACTTTTTATCTTTCGTATTCCTTTGTTTCTGAACACCCTTGTCAGCTGTTACATCTGTTTAATAAATGATCTCTGGCAAATTCTGACGTCATTTCGGTATCAAATGCTGCAGCATATTGGAAAATCTCGAGCATGTTTCAATCCGAGTATCGTTTGCCCAGTCCTAGAGAATACTGTACAAGAAAGAAAATGTATTTAGAAAAATATATAAGTAGATTGATTAAAATGTAAATACTGAATATAGAAAGATAATGGGAAATACAGTTCTTCTAGCTTTAGTTTAATGTACCTGATACTCATATGTCATCAGAAAAATTACTTTGTAAATAAAAAAGTTGTATATACATTAGAAAAAATGGTTGTGTAAGTGTACCAACAAAAAATTGTAATTTGCTATATATAAGAAAAAATAACTCTGACAAGAATCACTGTATGTTTTTATAATAAGAAACAAATAGCTTTGTAAATAAAAGAAAAAAAACTGGTAATAAACAAAAGCCAATTATTGTAAATTAAACTATCACAAAAACAAAATTGTAAATAATAAACAATTGGTACTTTATTATATCATTGTTGTTGTTTCCACACCCTACCACTGTAGAATTAGTGTTTGTTACAAATCTGTACCTTTTCCCATGGAGCACAAACGTCAAATGAAGAGGCCTGCACAACTGAACTAGTTATAAAGGATTTTAAGTGGGAGGCAGGTCTCGAATCTTATTGGTCCAGGGAGCTGCCATTGGTCCAGGGGTTTCTCACCAATTTTATATCACATGACCAGTATTAAGTTATGTCATGACATAGTCCACTTGCCTAAGGTATGGGGGTTCACCTGGATGACTTTGAATATAACCATGCAACTTGCTAAGGCATGTGGGTAGGACAGGGATTCCTCTGGATAAGCTGGAATATTGCTCATACAACAGCCTAAGGTCCATAGTGGTTCCTCTGGATGATCTTGATCAGTTCGCTGGGGGAGGAGAGCGGGGCACGACCCTGATTATAAGATATAAGTCGCCAAAGTGTGTAACCTGACACTGGAAGTGTAATGTAACACGGAAGAGACTCTGAGATAAGATCATTATCTCAGCCAATACGCCCACTGGTAACCTACTCCTGGTGTACCACAAATAAAGTTAAAGTTGGTGTGGGCTCACAAACTCAGTTACCAAAAACCACCCCTGAATATTTTGCACTCGCCTAAAACGAAACTTTAGAACATTTTACTAGCACAGCTGCTTCGCTGCCCTATCTCGACTGAGCGCTGAGGCTCGCTCTTAATACTTTCTGTGATGTCTCTCTTTTCTGAATCTGTGCTAAACATTGAAATGATGACCTCCATTCACTAGGACTATTTTCACCTCATATACAATATAATTACAATAACTCACAGTTACCACGATCACTTTGCGACATCTCGTTACTAACAAATAGAGTATTATTAAAGTTATTAGCAATTCCTAAGCTTACGTCTGGTATTACAATATAAAATTATTACATTAAAATTACAAAATTGAATAAAGTGTTTCCTTCTGCTCTCTAGATACATATTATTTTATTAGAATGTGATGTAATATTATTTTTACTATTGGCCATTTATATACAGGGTGTTTCACAATTTGTGTCACACACTTCACTCACTTAGTAGATCAGGTTTTACGTAGGAACCCATGTCTGGAACGTCATCTAACAGTGATACAGGGCGTCAAATCTACAAGCGCCAGCGCCCATAAATGAATGTAGATGATTCTGGTATGATGTTACAAGCTTTCAGGGATAATGGAGAAGAATCAATGTATCAATTTGAGGCCAGGGTCCTTCTAGCGGAAACGAACGAGTCAAAACCGTTCTGATACCCCTGACAGTGAGATACATGCACCAGTAGTTTTGTTGCTAAGATTGTGGGGTGGGCAACTTTCAGAGGTGGTAGTATAGACCAAAACAAGAAAAAATGTCTAGTAAACACACCTTAAGATCTATGAGCACATGTTCAGTAGAGGAGACATGTTTCACACTAGCGAAGATGAACAAGTACTCAGGGATGCATTTTAGAGCCCATGTTTATGAGACACTGTTTCTTGTGTCAGTCCGTACTACCACGTCTGAAACACTATTAGCAACAAAGCACCGGTACGAGTATTCCACTGTCAGAGGTTTCAGAACCAAGGAACCTTATCTCAGACTGATACATTTATCCGTCTTCATCATCCTTTATAACTTAGCGTCGTTGGATGACGTTTCCAGATATGCGTTCCTATGTAAAACTTGATCTATTAAGTTCCCTCTACTACCTCTAGAAGTGTATAACATGAATGAAACACCCTGTACATAAACATTTAAAGTATACCTATTACCTAACTGCAGATATTCATTACAATTGGAAACAGTGCGAAATAAGTCTCATTCAACCAAATCACTTTTTTCTATTGCTCCATGTCCTGTGTTTATGGCTTCGGCACCATGTTTTTCTGTTATGGGCATTTGCATCACTGATGAGCGCTTTCGGAATTCGAACTCGCATTGCAATTCCCACCTTGCGAAGCTCCCCTGGTGTTTTTTTTTCCTTTTTTTTTTGTGCTGACAGAGTTCGCTAGTGCGACTTTTCCAGCTGTCGTCCTTTTGTTACAACCCTCTTCAGAGATCGTCTATCACGATCATTCAACACCCACTTCGGCCCGCATTGTGACACAGCGGATGGGTTTTTCTGCTTTCGCTGTACGCTGTGTAATCCTTCGATTCGGTGCCTGTTGGAACACATTGGTTACGGAAGTACCCATCTTAAGTTTACCAACAATTTGTCCACTTTCGACTTCACTTATTTTCGACACAATGCACTCGCCACTACACGGAACACCATTGTGACCACTACCGACGCTTAGAGCGTATTGTCGCTATTGGACGTCATTCATGGTCAAATATAACAGCACAACCTGCAGACTTGGCTAGCATCAGCATTTACGTTCAAACATATATTTCTCTCGGTCTTTCCATATTTCTGTCCAGTCGCTTGATAATGTCCACTACGCCAGCTCCCTCTATGGGGACCGATTACTCGTAGTGTCACAAACTCCCTGGGGTTATTCATTTGACGATATTTTCTATAGTCTCTCACGATTTGTTAATGCATGATGAACCATAGACCTTGCCGTTGGTGGGGCGGCTTGCGTGCCTCAGCGATACAGATAGCCGTGCCTTGGGAGAGCCAGTCCTGACAAATCTCTACCATCTGGTGAGCAAAATGTATGAGACAGGCGAAATACCCTCAGACTTCAAGAAGAATATAATAACTCCAATCCCAAAGAAAGCAGGTGTTGACAGATGTGAAAATTACCGAACTATCAGTTTAATAAGTCACGGCAGCATAATACTGAAACGTCCCCTTTGAACAATTATACATGACTGTGCTTAAACTGACACACAATATTTTGTTAGCGCAACGCAATCTGACTTTCAAAATTCCCTACAAAAGAATGGCCCTGACTAACATTAAACTATACCTTTCACAAATCACTTACCTCACAAAAATCTTCGCTGCTCAAGCTACTGCAACACAGCGAGCGCCACTACTGCCAGCTAAATAAAAGATTCAAACTATGGAAGGCACTAACTACTGATAGGGATAGTTAGCAAATGAAAGATATTAATAGAAAACAAACAATGTATTTACCTTGATATCATCATATATAAATATAGCAGTTCATGACAAATTTCAAAACTCCGCCATCTCTCTCCCCACATCCACCACTGCTGGCGGCTCACCTCCAACTGCGCAACGCTACGCGCTGTTCACATCCAGCTGCCGCTGCCCAACACTACAATGGCGAGTATTACAACAATGCAAAGCAGCCACAGACTGCACACAGCACAGCCAGTGATTTTCATACAGAGGTGGCGTTACCAATAAAAAAACCTAAACAGCCTACTTACATAGAGAAAACATAAACAGCCTACTTACATAGAGAAAACACAGCCTACTTACATAGAGAAAACATAAACAGCCTACTTACAATACTAACGCGAATTCTTTACAGACGAATGGAAAAACTGGTAGAAGCCGACCTCGGGGAAGATCAGTTTGGATTCCGTAGAAATGTTGGAACACGTGAGGCAATATTGACCCTACGACTTATCTTAGAAGAAAGATTAAGGAAAGGCAAACCTACGTTTCTAGCATTTGTAGACTTAGAGAAAGCTTTTGACAATGTAGACTGGAATACTCTCTTTCAAATTCTGAAGGTGGCAGGGGTAAGATACACGGAGCGAAAGGCTATTTACAATTTGTACAGAAACCAGATGGCAGTTATAAGAGTCGAGGGGCATGAAAGGGAAGCAGTGGTTCGGAAGGGAGTGAGACAGGGTTGTAGCCTCTCCCCGATGCTATTCAATCTGTATATTGAGCAAGCAGTAAAGGAAACTAAAGAAAAATTCGGAGTAGGTATTAAAATCCACGGAGAAGAAATAAAAACTTTAAGGTTCGCCGATGACATTGTAATTCCGTCAGAGACAGCAAAAGACTTGGAAGAGCAATTGAACGGAATGGACAGTGTATTGAAAGGAGGATATAAGATGAACATCAACAAAAGCAAAACGAAGATAATGGAATGTAGTCGAATTAAATCGGGTGATGCTGAGGGAATTAGATTAGGAAATGAGACACTTGAATCAGTAAAGGAGTTTTGCTATTTGGGGAGCAAAATAACTGATGATGGTCGAAGTAGAGAGGATATAAAATGTAGACTGGCAATGGCAAGGAAAGCGTTTCTGAAGAAGAGGAACTTTTTAACATCGAGTAATGGGGAGGTATTGAATAGAATTGGGGAGAAGAGGAGTTTGTGGCACAACTTGACTAGAAGAAGCGATCGGTTGGTAGGACATGTTCTGAGGCATCAAGGGATCACTGATTTAGTATTGGAGGGCAGCGTGGAGGGTAAAAATCGTAGAGGGAGACCAAGAGATGAATACACTAAGCAGATTCAGAAGGATGTAGGCTGCAGTACGTACTGGGGGATGAAGCAGATTGCACAGGATAGAGTAGCATGGAGAGCTGCATCAAACCAGTCTCAGGACTGAAGACCACAACAACAACAACTACAGTGAATGCTTAACTTAATAGAAAACCAGTAGAAGCAATATCAACAGTTTTGAGAAGGAATTGTGCCGGTGGAGGCGTTAGGTACAGAGATGCTTGCTATTGCAGGAAGAGGACACTGCGGAGTTGAGACAGGTCATTGCAGCGAAATCGTCAATAAAGTTCGATTAATGTCCCGGAGAACCAGCACGTGCCTAAGGGACTGGCACTATGAGATTTTCCGTCGTGTTTGCGGATATGATTCCCTGACTTGCACCGAAAAAACGGCTCTGTAGTACATGATTCCACATAGAGGTTGAATTCAATTCATAGGGGGACACAGACCACAACCTCTCTGCTTATATAAAATACGGAAAAAAATCAGATGCGTACGTGGAGACGTCGGTACATTGCATCATGGTATGTTACAGTGTTCTCTAAACTGCGATATCGGGAGCAACACAGCAGCAGATACAGAAAGTGGCACTCTGGAGTGGCTGCAGGGCCGCGTCGGCAGACCTGTGACAGTGGAGTGAAGGAACCGTGGCGTAGCTAACGGTGCAGCGGCGGCGCCTCTCACCGGATGCGTGACGTATACGGAGCAGGCCTGTGCGCCTGCAACGACTCCTACATGACCTCGCCATTGATTTGTAGACTGGCTTCCAGAAGTGGAGGAAAAGAAACGTCAATAAGAGACGAAAAACAGTGACGGTGCAGTCCGTACGTCATCTTTACATATGAAACAACGGAATGTTCTACAAAACAATAATTGGCGATATGGGAGTACGGGTGCAAAATATTCCAGCAGATATACATGACAGCTACAAGGAAACTGTTGCACGTTTCCGTTATAATAACGGTAGTTGGCCCGTGCCAAATTTACAACCTCGCTCAACGGCGAGAAGGTGACATTTCCAACAGAACGGAACGAATGCGTCACGAGGTAAAAGAGACAAAAAGGTGCATTGCAGCTGCACTGGTGAAAGTAAATGCCGTGTGTACCTTGCAGACACCAGCTGCTGTAGTATTGCAGGCTTGATGTTAATGTTTTTCGGGTCGTTAATCTGTACTGACGTTGTATTAGCGGTAAAATAGTGTGACGTCAGAAGACAGGAAAGTATGACAAAGGTGTCACAACAGGACGTTAGAAACAGAGAATTTCGTGCAAAGTTTGCGTATCAGATTACTTTTTGCCTTTGAGGGAATGTATATTTTACAGGTCTCATGGTTGAAATGGCTCTGAGCAGTATGGGACATAACATCTCAGGTCATCAGTCCCCTAGAACTTATAACTACTTAAACCTAACTAACCTTAGGACATCGCATACATCCATGCCCGAGGCAGGATTCGAACCTGCGACTGTAGCGGTAGCGCTGTTCCAGACTGAAGCGTCTAGAACCGCTCGGCCACCAGCGACCGGCACAGGTCTCATATCTTCAATAATTTTTAGTGGTTTTTGAAGCTCAGTGAAATGCATTCTTCTGAGTAAATATAATGTTGACTGCTCTTTCACTTGCTCATATTACTTTTTCTTTCGAACAGCATCCACAATGCAGGGTAAGTGCTCACTTTGCGTTCTTCAGTTTCGTAACCTTGGCACTCTTTTATTGGCAGTAACTCAAGGAGTTCACTGGCAACGTAACGGCCGAGATACTGTTTCGTTGGCAGTGCACGGAGAATCTAGTGGTCCTGCAGAAGGTCACCGTTATCGAAGTCTGAAGCAAAAGAAAATGAAATCAAATAAAGTGTGCAAACTCCCGACGCTTCTTAGTCCAGAAACATATATGCTACGTATTTCTTTGTTTTCTTTACAAATGCATTTTACATCATCAGACCTAACACGAAACTAGGTATGGTTTCTGATAAAACACTGACCAAAAATTGCGGAACTTCCTTCCAGCGCAGTCATGCTACATCGGACTATGCCCAATCAGACTTCTTCACTTTTTTTTCGTGAATGTGACGTTGCTTCGCTGTAAGAGCAATGTGTCTGCTAAGTTTTATTTGAAAATCAGAGAAGCTATTGCAGAAACATACGCAATTTTAAAGAAAATGTTAGGTGACAACACTAAAACAGACAAGAACTTACTAATGACAGAAGCAAACCGACCGGACATCGATTGATGGTGATAATACACAGAAGAGCCAAAGAAACTGGAACAACTGCCCCCGCGCGCACACAGAAGTGCCGCAACACGACTTGGCATGGACTCGACTAACGTTTGAAGTATTGCTGGAGGGAACTGACACCATGAATCCTGCAGAGCTGTCCATTAATCCGTAAGAGTACGAGGGGTGGAGATATCTTCTGAAGAGCACGTTGCAAGACATCCCAGATACGCTCAATAATGTTCATGTCTGGGCAGTCTGGTGGGCAGCTGAAGTGTTTAAATTTGGAAAAGTGTTCCTGGAGCCACTCTGTAGCAATTCTGGACCTGTGAGGCGTCGCGTTGTCCTGCCGGAATTGCCCGAGTCCGTCGGAATGCACAATGGACAGGTAACCAGACAGGATGCTTACGTACGTGTCACCTGTTAAAGTCGTATCCAGACGTATCAGGGGTTCTATATGACTCCAGCTGCACACGACCCACCCTATTACAGAGACTCCACCAGCTTGAACTGTGCGCTGCTGACATGCAGGGTGCATGGTTTCATGAGGTTGTCTCTATACCAGTTCACATCCATCCGCTCGATACAATTCGAAACGAGGCTCGTCCGACCAGCAACATGTTTCCAGTCAAATGTTCAAATGCGTGTGAAATATTATGGAACTTAACTGCTAAGGTCATCAGTCCCTAAGCTTACATACTTAACCTAAATTATCCTAAGGACAAACACACACACCCATGCCTGAGGGAGGACTCGAATCTCCGCCGGGATCAGTCGCACAGTGTTTCCTGTCATCAACAGTCCAATGTCGTTGTTGACGGGACCACGCGACGCGTAAAGCTTTGTGTCGTGCAGTCATCAAAGGAACACAGGTGGACCTTCGATTCCGAAAGCCCATATCGAATACGTTCCGTTGAATGGTTCGCAGGCTGAAACTTGTTGATGGCCTAGCATTAAAGTCTGGAGCAATTTGCGGAAGAGTTGCACTTATGTCACGTTGAAAGATTCTCTTCAGCCGTCGTTGGTTCCGTTCTTACAGGCTCTCTCTCTCTGGCCGCTGCGATGTCGGAGATTTGATGATTTACTGGAGTCCTGATATTCACGGCACAGTCGTGAAATGGTCGTACGGGAAAATCACTTCATCGCTATCTCGGAGAGGCTGTGTGCCATCGCTCATGCGCCGACTGTAACACCACACTCAAACTCACTGAAGTCTGATAACCTGCCATTGCAGCAGCGGTAACCGGTCTAACAACTAAGCCAGACACTGGTCTTATGTAGGTGTTGCCGACCGCAGCACCCTATTCTGCCTGTTTACATATCTCTGTACTTGAATATGCATTCTTATACCAGTTTCTTTGCTGCTTCAGTGTAGTTCAAGTCATACATTATTAGCAATGTCCGCCCCGATAGCTGAGTGGTTAGCGTGACGGATTGCCGTCCTACGGGCGAGTCGGGGATTT
This sequence comes from Schistocerca serialis cubense, assembly GCF_023864345.2. Taxonomy (NCBI): domain Eukaryota; kingdom Metazoa; phylum Arthropoda; class Insecta; order Orthoptera; family Acrididae; genus Schistocerca; species Schistocerca serialis. The sequence goes on from NC_064638.1 coordinate 795,775,583, forward strand.
TCTCCGCTCAGGGACTGGGTGTTGTGTTGTCTTCATCATCATTTCGTCACCATCCGGCGCGCAGGTCGCCCAAGGCGGTCGGACCTGCCCTGTAAGGGGCCTCCCGGGCAATGACGCCAAACGCTCATTCCATTATTAGCAATACACTAAAGGTTTGCGAAACTGTTGATCTCGTTCTGCGATGTTACTTGGGAAATAAGTTAGGCTACAAGGAACTTAACATGAGGATGTTTGCTGAAGTTATTGGTATGACTGCTGGCCAATGGACCAAAGTAGCACAGTTTGGAACTCTTCAGGGAACTTCAACTGCTTCAGAAGGATGTAAGCCTCTTTTGAAGATTGACGCCTATACTGGAAGTTTGGTTTGAGGAGCAAAGATCTATAACGTTGGACTCTCGCCACTACACTACTTTTACAACTTGCGAGATCTTTTCGTCTTAAACAAAAAGGAGTGATTTTTCTGTTATTCCATGGTAGCTGATAGATACTGTACTTCAGAATATTTCGACTTTTGCTCTCATCGTTCTCATCAGATACTATCAACAATTATGTACGATACATTCATTGATCAGACTCGAATCACATCCGCATAAGAAAGCCTTAAAAGTCATCCCTCAGTGTACCTGTACAAGAGGACGAGTACAAGCCGTCTGAATTTTTTCAGGCTGCCGATCGTTGATTTTTATTTCCTGACTACCGGTTCCAGGCAACGTCGGCCATCTTCAGATCATAATTACGTTGTAGTTGCTGGGTATGACAGTGTACTGACTGTTCGTTTACGGCAGGTTACTGTGCAGCTACAACATATGTTCTGACGATGGGCGACATTGTCCGAAATCGGTAATCTGGAAATAAAAAGCAGTGATCTACAGACTGAAATAATTAGACAGTTTGTATAAATAAGAACTGGGGATAACTCTCTTGTGACGAATACGTCCAGTTTTGGTGATGAGTATTTTCTTCGAAATGTTACACATAATAATGGCCAGCGGAAAGAAGCTCCTCTCGGAGCACAAAACAGGCAATATATTCCTGCCTTTCATGATTTCCCTAAATCACTCCAGGCAAATGCCGGGATGGTTCCTCTGAAAGGGCACGGCCGACTTCCTTCCCCATCCTTCCCTAATCCGATGAGACCGATGACCAAGCTGTCTGGCCTCCTTCCCCAAACAACCAACCAACCAACCTGCCTTTTAAATGGCACTAAAAGGGGATACCAGCAGTTTTATCCTACCTTCTACAGCGCTTTTACAAATTTTACAAAAAATTTTGGCATGCGAAAATATTCGCGCTGTTTCTAACCTCTCACTCCCCCTCCCCCCCCCCCCCCCCCCATGTACCTAGCACACACCAATTAGTTCATCGGCGTAAGTCTAAGTCGCTCGTACGCTTCCACTCCCACTTGCCCATTCTCTCACTCGTTCAGCCCAACTCATAAAGCATTATCTCTTTACGTCTCTGTGTCATTGTCTCCTGAGTCACAATGACCCGTGTCTTTCCTTCTGTCCTACCACTATCGTGTCTCCTCTCACTGTCATTGTCTCTCTCTTACTCTCTCCAACTACCGCTATATTCATTTCTTCCAATTGCTGCTGTCTCCTCTCACTCTGTCTCTCTTCTTCGTTGTCATTGCCACAGGATCTCATTATCACTGGCTCTCATTCACTTCCACTTTCTGCGCCTCTATTCCTCTTCCACTGGCACTGTCTCCATCACTCTTTTCCTAGCACTGTTTTGCCTCTGCAGATTCTGTTCCACTGCCACTGTGTCCTTCTCTTTCGCTCACACTGCCGTTGTCTCCTTCGGTCTTTCTGTATCACAGCCACTGTCTACTCACTTTCGGCATTTATTACTTTACCGTCCTCTTCCTTCTACCACCGACGCCTTCTCTCCCAGCATAAAAAACCGTGAATATATTTGCTTGCTAAACCTTTCAGGAAAATTTTTAAAGATACTGAATAAGGTAGAATGACGCAGTTGGTACCCCACTTTTCAGCCAGTCTTTTAAATAGACAGGAACACATTCTCGTTTTTTGTGTTCCAATAGGAGCATTTTTCCTCTGGTTTCTTCCTTCAGTACTACAACTTGGGCTTCCCAGAACCCTTCAGGTGATAATGGAGAAACTTTACACCCTATTTCTCCATTCTACGTCACTTTATAAGCTCGCGCCGAGTTTTACATGTGCGGGTTGGGTAACTTACAAACTCTGTACCTCGGAAACAGATAAAGATATCAAGAAAACTTTCAAGACTGTTTGAGATCGGGATCTTAGGAATATATCTTAAAAATTTCAAGCATTTGCTTTGAATAGCCGTCTTGGAATCCGCTGCTCGGATTTGGTACGAAAAAATGGCAAAAAACCTTTTTTTGGGGTTTTCTAAGAAACCACCCATGAACTAATGATGCCTCCTTAAGCCCCTTCAGGCCCACCGTAGGCCACATCAAATGCAAAAAGAACCAACCGATTTTCTCCATTTGCCTAAGCAGTAGGAAATGTGTAGCATTAATGTCTTCACCCTGTACTGTAGGATAGTGACACTAAGACGATCCTTCTGTTGGGTACACAAATGGTTTCTAGCCCAAGGGCTGTACAAGACACTTGACTGCACCTTTCTATCACAAACAAAAGCCGAGGTATGAGCCCCGAAAGAACCCCGTGTTTATTCGCAGCGTTTTGGAACACGAGGTTGATGCAGGCATCCAGGTATGTGCCGTGTTCCTTGGCTTCCGGAAGGCACACAGTACAGTTCCGCATTGCAGCATAATGAACAAAATACGAGGCTACGAAATGCCATACCAGCTATGTGACTGGATTGAAGAGCTACCATCAAATGCAACACGGCACGTCATTCTGAACGGAGACAAGTCTTCAGACGTAAAAGTAACTTCGGGCGTACCCCAGGGGAATGTTATAGGACGATTCTTTTCACGGTATGTGTAAATGGCCTACTAAGTAACGTCGGAAGTTCCATGAGACTTTTCGGTGACGATGCTGTTGTATACAGAGCAGTCACGATGCTGGAAAATTGTAGCGAAATGCAGGAAGTGCTGCAGAGGATCGACACTTAGTGCGTGGAATGACAACTGACTGTCAACTTAAACAAATGTAAGGTATTTCGAATACGTAGACAGAAAGACCGTTTATTGTATGATTACACAATTAAAGAACAATCACTGGAAACAGTTACTTCCATAAAATACCCATCCATACGGAAGTGGAACGTCCACATAAAATTAATTGTGAGTAAGGCAGATGGCAGACTGATATTCATTGAAAGAATCCTCAAGAAATGCAATCCATCAACAAAGGAAGTACCTTACTAAACACCCTTTTCGACCAATATTTGAAAATTACTCGTCAGTATGGGATCCGTACCAAATTTGACATACATAGGGAATAGAGAAGATCCAAAAAGGAGCGGTGCATTTCGTTACAGATTCATTTAGTAAGCATGGAAGCGTAACAGATATGATCAACCAACTCCAGTGGGAGACGCTGTAAGAGCGACATAATGTGATTTATTGTTAAAGTTCAGAGAGCGTACGTTCTTAGAAAAGTCAACAAATATATTGCTTCATTCTATGTATATCTGTCGAAAAGACTATGAAGATAAAATTAGAGAGCTTCATGTCCACACAGAGGCTTACGGATAATCGTTCTTCCTGCGAAATATTCACGCTGGAATTAGAAATGGAGGGAAGTGTTTAAAATCGTTTAAATGGCTCTGAGCACTATGGGACTTAACATCGGAGGTCATCAGTCCCCTAGAACCTAGAACTAGTTAAACCTAACTAACCTAAGAACATCACACACATCCGTGCCCGAGGCAGGATTCAAACCTGCGACCGTAGCGGTCGCGCGGTTCCAGACTGGAGCGCCTAGAACCACTCGGCCACAACGGCCGGCCAGGGAAGTGTGAGTGGTACACAAAGTATCCTCCGCCACAGTCTGCAAGGCAGCTTTCGAAGTGCAGATCTATATGAATTCTAGCGCCTAATGTGGAGGTGTGTAACATAACTATGTCCCTGCATGAGAAACAGAGTGCTTGTAATCGACTTTCGAAATTTCAGCATGACAATGCCAGACCACAGAAGAGAGTGGCGACATCTGCTACAGTCCGATGCCTTGGATTCACTGCCATCGATCACCCTCTGTACAGTCAATACTTGACGCCATCCCACTTTCATCTTTTTCCAAAACTTGAAGGTCATCTTCGAGGACATCACTTCGTTAGTGATGAAGCAGTGCAAGGAAAGGTGAGGTCGTGGCTGTGTCGACATAGTCAAACATTCTACAGTGATAGTATCTATAAACTGATCTCACGTTGGGAGAAATGTGTTCGTCTCCAGGTTGACTATGTTGAGAAATAAATATGTAGACATGAAGAATAAAGATGTAGAATGTTAATAACATATATATCCAATTTGGTACGGATACCAAACTGACGAGTAATATTCAAGTATTGGTCGAAAAGGGTGTACTTCTTTTGTTGATAGATTACATTTCTTAAGGATTTCTTCAATGAATCTCAGTCTGGCATCTGCCTAACACGCAATTAATTTTATGTGGTTGTTCCTTCCGTACGGGTACTCTTGGATATTTTATGGAAGTAACTGTTTCCTGTGATCGTTCTGCAATTTGTTCTTTTTAAAAAGCCTTAAGAGTTTTCGTATAAAAAATCGGAGGCACTACTTTTCAGTACAGCCTCTTAGATCTGTTACTGTAGCCAAACAATGTTCAGCATTGCGTTTCGCGCAGTTCCATACTAATTTAAGGTAAGCACCAATAACCTCGTCTTTACGTACGGGACGTTTTCTTTCTTCCCCTGTAACAGCACACTGATGATTACACTAAGTGGCAGCTACATTGCTACGGAGTGTGTAGAGCAGACCCTTTTTTCTAGGATACCGCTAGATGTGTAGTAGGTTCAACTGCCGACCTTTCCAGCCTTCCTGACAACGAGAGTGTCCCAATAACATATAATTTGCGTTTCCAATGGTAAACTCAGATGGTACGCAAATTTACCAGTCGTTTGATATATGACAAAAGTCGCTCCGAATAATACGCCGAAAGTCGATGGAATGAATTATTAATTAATAGGAGACTTCACAATAAAACATCATTTTCTTTAAAACAGTTGAATGACTATTTTACATCTTTGAACTGTTATCTCTTAGACCCTAAAACGATTTGGCTGTATTCGAATTACAAGTGCCAAGTGAAGAACTAGAACTTCACAAAAATGTTATTCAAACTCCTTTTAGTATGCATATTGTGGTAAAGGTAGTACCTGTCTATCAGAGACTTCCACCTGACGCCCTACTGGCAAGATGCGTTGACGTCAGGACACAAAACACAAATGAAAGATTGCATAGTGAGATTTGGTCTAAGTGTCCCAAAGAAATTTTCCTATCTACAAAGAAAATACTTTATGGTCTTGGAGAAGCTGTTTCTCAGTTCAGTATGGGATGTCAGAAGACTGAAGAGCGTAGGAGGACCAGCACTCCTTTATGATCCTCGCAGAAGAAGGTCTGCTTGTCTAGAGGTCAACGAAACATTCCACAGTATACTGCCTGGGGAAGGGAAAAAAGGATACTATGGTCCTAAAATTACAAGAAACAGTCTCATAGGAGCAGGAGAGGAAAACATATGGTACTCGTGAATTTTAATGGATATGTGTCTTGTACTAACATTCATTTTATAATAAAATTTTAAAATCCGTTTTCCCCATAAGTTTGTTTTTCTAAGTTCAGTACCAACATTTTTATGCTAAATGTTAACCAATCACTACGAAATTTTTGCGGGAAGTAGTCTCGAAGTACTTACATACCCTTATGCATTAATATGCTCGAAAAAGTAGTTTGTCTGTTTTATTATCGCATTCATGTGCCGATAGTTAAAGAAAACTGATGTCTGAAACTTGGGAAAAAATTGTAAAAGTAAATTAATAATATTTTTCATAAACTGAGTGCACAGAATTGTTGAACTATGTTTTTGCAATGCACCTAGAAAATCTTGAGTGTGAAAATAGAGGTCTGAAATCCAAAAGTTGGTTTGTAATGCTGCCATTAGAATCCCATTAAAAATTCAAAACTCAAAATCTAGTAAAGTTCTGAATTTAAAAAAAAATGACTATTGATCTTTATTTACTTGATGGGTATGATTTTAAAATTTGGTTGAAATCGGCAAAGTAGAACAAAAGCTAAATTTTTGGGTGGTTTCTCCTTAAACAATATCAAACTCATTTTCACTGGCATTTAGAGGAGGTCACTTCAGGCGTGCCTAAGCAGAGGACTGTTGTCTCGCGGGCGGGGAATTTTCTCCCTGCTTTAGTTTAATCATTCATAATAATTCGTCAAATAGCCGTTACTTTGAATTTCTTGCCACGGCTTCCTGACAGCGCATGGACACTAGACTGTGCCGCCCTTTCCCAGAATAGCCGCCATTCCAGAAACTCCAACCTCTGAGTCGTGAGACTAGGCTTTACTGACCGGAACAAAACCTACTTTCACCCTGTTTTGGTTGGGCATGGGCATGTCTTTCTGCCAGCGGACGCTTACTGAGGTGCAGTGTCTTTGGTAACAAAACTGACGAGAGAGGCCCTCTCATCCTCAGTCGTTTGCAGATCGTGGTTGGGGTCGGTTCGTGGTCTTCAATAGCGCAGGAGTTGCCGCTTTTTGTATGTCCTTGTGCACGCTTACTGTTCTTAGTAGGAGCCATGAAACCATAGCTCGGGTTAGTGCTGCTTGGCATTTACTGTAATGTAACTGCGATTATTTCGGATGTGAATTCGTAGAAATGCAACAGTCTGGGTCTCAATCTATGAAGCTAGTCATGCTTTGTTAATCGTATTTTGTACTACCCCTGCCTGGGCTTCAACCTCCTAAGTAATTGTGGCTATTAATAATTTTGACGAATCTCCCAGTATTTGTGTCCGCAGATGAAAACGTAAATGTACCGGAGGACCATGAATTGAAGAGGACTGGTTCGAATCCATTCAGATTCGAATGAAACACAAGAGCTGAGATACTCACTTATTATTCATAGGTAAGTTAACAAACAAAATATACATCGTTGCCGTTTATATGGCGCGTGCAGCCATGAGCTAAGGACAGCCGCCCGACCAACTGCCCATTCACCACTGCCAAAAATCTCTCCCTCGCTGCGGCGAGTGTACCGTTAGTTGTCTTTGGAGGGGTGGCCCACTAACCACTGTCCCTCACGTACAAATACCTGCAGAGAGGGCAGTACTGTTCAGAGACTTAGTCAATTGTAACAAACGAACATACCGGCCGCCAAATAAATATTAATTTCTTTCCAGCATAACACAAGTAACACAAGTCCTGCTAAATCACAGAAAATAACATAAGTAAATACAAACAACATTGTGTCCTTCAATCAGGTATTCTGTCCATAGGGTTTGTATCAAGTATCTGGAAATCACAATCACATAAATATACATTTAAACAGAAAAAAATGACTAAATACACTGAGTCTGCTGCAAGGCACACCCAAAAGAAAAAAAACGCAAATAAAAAACATGAATACACTGCTCACTTTTCTATCACGTCACTTGTTAAAGGGCATAATTTGCAGATTGGTATCTTGAAAACCCCTTGCAGTGTGTGAATAGTCGCTACTTGCACCATTCCATCACTCCCGGGGTGTACTCCTTCAATGATGGCCAGCTTCCAAAGTAAGGGTGGCAGGTTATCTTCTCTTAGTATGACCAACACACCAGGTTGCACGTTCTGACTAGGGGCCATCCACTTGGCCTGCTGCTGCAGATGATGCAGGTAGTCAGATGACCAGTGCCGCCAAAAGATCTGGAAGTCTTGCTGCAGTAGTTCCCACCTTGTGAGCAAGCTCAGGTTGTCTGTAACTAGATCTGGCTGAAGGATGCTTGTGATTGCGGTTCCAATCAGGAAATGACCGGGGGTGAGGACTTGGGGATCAATAGAATCGCAAGACAGTGGCGTGAGAGGACAAGAGTTCAAGCAAGCCTCAATCTGGCAAGTCAGGTTTGTCAACTCCTCGAAAGTTGGACATATGGTCCCCATCGTTCGCCGCAAGTGGCACTTGAAGGACCTCACTCCACCTTCGCATATCCCGCCAAAGTCCGGTGATGCAGGAGGAATGTAGTGCCAGTCGATACCTTCTTTGCACATAAAATTTTCCACCTGTGTCTGCTGATAATGACTGCTCACAGCAGCTGAAGTTCCCGACTAGCTCCAACTAATTTTTTCCTTTTGTCGCTGTACAGATTTTGGCATCTACCCCACTGTGGAGAAAAATCTTCTGAGGGCTGACAGGAATGCTTCTGTCATCATCTTGCCAACTACCTCCAAATACACTGCTCGTGTAGCCAAGCACACAAACAGGGCAACGTAGCACTTTAATTTGGATCTCCTTGAGCCTGTTTTCACATAGAACGGTCCTGTTTAATCAATCCCACTGTTGAAGAAAGGTCTCACAGCTTCTACACGTAGGTGTGACAGGTCTCCCATGAGCTGTTGTGCAGGATTCGCCTTTAATTGCTGGCAAGTCAAGCACTGATGCAGAACATGAGCGATTGCATTTCGTCCATTAGGTACCCAGTATTTCTTTCTGAGAGACTAAAGCAACAGTTGACACCCAGAATGGGAAAGACGATGATGTTCACTTTCCACTATTAGTCATGTGAGATGATGGTTAGGTGGCAGTACGAGTTGATGTCTCTCGTCATATGACAGACCAGCATTTTGCAGCCTGCCCCCAACCCGTAGCAGTCTCATATCATCAAGGATATGATGCAGTGATTTGAGCTTGTTATTTTTATGGTCTTCAACTGGTAGATTTATGTTTTGTATGTACTTGTATCTTCTTGTGCTATTCTGGCACACTGTAGCAAAGCGTCCTGTCGTTCATTGTGAAACAATTCAGCAGTTACTCTCATTTCCTTTGCAGTCTTGCAGTTATTAATGAATCTAAGACAGTATGCCATTATTCACTGTAATCGTGACAACTTTGAGAATCGACAGATGACTCCGTCTTGAATTGCTCTGCTGACGTGACAGAGGACTTTAACCCTTCCTTCTGGCATCTTCTGTGCTGTAAAATCAGTAGAGGTGTCTATCATAGGCTATGAAGTGATGTCTTCCTTAAGCCAAGCTGGTCCTTCCCAACACAGGCTGTTTTCTTGCAGGTCTGCAGGAGACACTCCTCGCGAAGTCAAGTCAGCTGGAATTTCCATTGTAGATATATGGTTCCACACCGCAGCTGCTGTGTTTTCCTGTATCTCAGTGACACGGTTCCCCACATATGTCTTTCAACGCTTGGTGGAGCCGCGAGCTGTGCCAGTACAATGGATGAGTCAGTCCACAAGAAAGTTCGTTGTATGTCTATACCCAGCAAGCGAACAACATGCTGTAGTAATCGTGACAGCAAGAGAGCACCACGGAGTTCCAGGCGAGATAAGGACAACATTTTCAATGCAAATACTCGTGTTTTTGAGCTTAATAGTGTGACACAAGTGATTCCATGATGATTAGTTGATCGTACATATATACAACAGTCGTAGGCCTTCTCTGAAGCATCGCAGAATCTGTGCAGTTGAATGCTAACAAGTTTTCCTTCTGTGATGACTCTACAATCAACATGAATATTATCTACCATGCGAACCTCTCTGTAGAGCTTCTGCCACATGCAATTCAACTCTTGAGGCAAGGGCTCATCCAATGTTAATTGAAGCTACCACAGATGTTGCAGAAAGATTTTGAATGTGATAACAATGACTGATTAATCCCAGAGAATCAAAAATTGATCACGTGAGACCCAGTACAGTGCGTTTTGTGAAGCTGTAGACCTTACATGCTGGCTTGACATTATTCACAATTTGGAACTGATCAGCAGCTGGGTGCCAGAGTAAACCTAAAGTTTTAATATCGTTGTCATTATCGAGCCGTAAGGGAACTTGTTCCTCTCTTAACTCTGAGGGGATATTTTCGAGGAAATCCACACTGTTACTGGACCACTTCCGTGATGAGAAACGACCTTTCTTCAAAAGCTTCCTGAGATCTTGCTGGACTTTGATTGCAGCCTCTACTGCATCGCAGCCTGAGATACAATCGTGCACATAGAAGAATGTTTATTGCCTTGTTACATCTGCCCTCTTCATGAGCTATTTGTAACAGACACCGTACCACAAGAAAAGTGCACAGACCATTATGTATGTGACTGTCTTTAACTGATATTCCTGCAGTGGTGCAGATCTGTGACTCCACAGTCACTCCACAGTATTCGTTGGTAAGCGCGATCTTCCTCCGCTACCAAAACTTGTCGATACATCTTCTCTCAGTCAGCTGTGGAGGCAATACGATGCATGTGGAAGCATAATATTATGGAGCACAAATATTGATGAATTGTTGGTCCGACCATCAATCAACTAGTTAGCGGCAAATTAGAGCTCGTTTTGGCAGAACAATCAAAAACTACTCTTGTTTTGGTAAACGAGCTGGCTTCCTTAAGAACTGCATGGTGTGGTATGTAGTATGAAATGGCAGCAGGTGTAGCTACTGGTTCCATATGTCCTAAGTGTTCATATTCCCTCATAAACTGTGTGTAGATTTCTTTAAGCTTTGGGTGTCTCGCCAGTTTCTCTTCAATCTGAGAGAAGCGTTTTGCTGCAGTGTTGAAAGATTCGCCTAATTTACTTGGCTCCTCGCGAAATGGAAGATGGACAACGAATATGCCTGTGGAATCTTTCGTTCTTTCGAAGTGTGCTTCACATTGTTCCTCTTCTTCACGATTTCATTCTTCCATCTCCCGGAATTTCTTCAAGAGTGAACATCAGTTTTCCTTTTTTACAAAGCACGACATGACCAGCCGCCATGACGATATGTTGTGTTCTACTGTTTGATATTGATCAGATATGACCCAACCTAGTTTTATCTCTTGAAGCACAGGATGATCAGTTCCTATGGAGATAGTCCTTGATTTGTGAATGTATGGACAAAATTCTGCTCCTAGCAACACGTCGACCTTTCCAGGTGACCAAAGCTCTGGATCAGCGAGTTGTACATTTGGCAAGTGCCACGTGCTGGGGACATTTATTTCTCAGGCAAGGTGTCAGTTATCTTTGGCAAAACTAAGCGTTCGACATATGACATAGAGTTGCTTACACAGGAGCCCACTAGTATAGGGACACAGTGTTTTGTTTCTGAGCGGGTTGCACCTAGTCCTTGAATCGGTACTCTGCTGTGCCACCTTTGAAGTCTGAGGCGTTGTGCACATGTTTCCGATATGAAGCATGACTGCGACCCAGAATCTGATAGAGCACGACAAGTCTGTCACTTTCCATTGTATCTTGCAACGTTATTCTCGCTGTCACAAGGAGTACTCGTTTGCCTGGACTGATCTTCAGTGAACAATAGTTCGATGTAGTTGACTGATGTTTGCCATTGTGTTCGTGTTGCATGTCACCTGTACACTCTTTCCTTGGTGCATCTTGTGTCCGTTGCGATTCTGCATATAATAACGTGTGGTGTCGTTTACCACAGGTATGACGGGTAATACAGTTGCATTGAGAAGCCCTATGATGTTTCTTCAGACAGTTGTAGCATCACAACACCCTTGCGTTCTCTACACATGGCTTGTTTGAATTTGCTGCACATGCGCAGCGCGTGAGGCTGGTAGCACATGACACATGCAGTACCTGAAACAATGTATGTCTGTTTCGAATGCCCAAACTGCTTGGTGTTGGGCGCATTGTGATGTTTACTAACAGTTGTGCCGTGACGTTGTGGTTCTATAGTCTTGGCTATTTCTAAAGATTCATATTTATTCTCGAGAGGGGCACAAGTCTCTTTAAATGTTGGAAAGCTACTCGAACTCAGACTGGCTTCACCAGTTAATAAAATCAGCAAATGATGATACTTAGCAGGGTCCTCTAGTTCCTCATGTTCACGACGAGACTCACAAATGTGTCGTGAAAATGCCTAAATTGCGTTTCATCACCGTTAAATGATGGCAGTTTTATGGTGGGCAGCTTTATGCTACGTTTTGATGCAGTCAAGGCAGACCCAGCATCTGACGAAACCTTGTCAACTGCGTTTGTGTGATGCATCTGAATCGCTCTCATTTTTTTCGAAATCTCGATGATCATATTTTCGGAAGTTTCTCTGTCCTCAGTGTGACACTCTACATCTTCATACAATTACATTTGTAACTGCGCATCTTCACACTTCTCCACGATCTTTGGCAACTGTTCTAGTGTGACAGTAATGTCCAAGTGTCCGATTAGCCTGTTACATCGAACTCATTTGGAAACTTTAACAACAGTGAGAGGTTTGCTTTCGCCACCGAGCGTGTGGTTACAAGTTTCTTTCTTAATCGTCCGTCACGGAAAGCTAGAGGTGGCAGGCAACAGCAGAAGCAGTAGTTACAACAGGAAGCAGGATAGCCAGATCAGGTACTTAACTTTCAGATGCGTCGTCTCGAGGCTGCAAGCTGCGCCTCCGTGTTCCTCCGTCGACACTCGCGGCTGTTGTTCCGCCGATGGATGGCTGTCGCCGCACGTTACTTCGTCGAATCCATCACAATCCAGCCCGGAGGACCAAAATGTTAGCATCCTCAGACGAAAATGTAAATGCACTGGAGGACCACGAATTGAAGAGGACTGTTTAATGGTTCGAATCCATTCAGACTGTAATGAAACACGAGAATTGTGATAATCACTTATTATTCAAAGGTAAGCTAACAACAAAAATATACATCTTTGCCGTTTACATGGCGCGCATGGCCGCGAGGTAAGGACAGCCGCCCGACCGACAGCCCATTCACCACTGCCAAAAATCTCTCCCTCGCCGTGAAGAGTGAACCGTTAGGTGTCCTTGGAGGGATGGCCCACTGACCACTGTCCCTCATGTAAAAATACCTCCAGAGAAGGCAGCACTGTCCAGAGACTCACAATCAGTCAAATGTAACAACCGAACACCCAGTCTATTCTCTCTCTGATCAGAAGTTGAAAGAGTTATCAAAAAGTTAGTGTACGAGAATGTTGCAGTTACTTGTTTCTTTTGTCTGTCCTGCAGCAAGAAATTTCAGAGTAGGTTGAGTAACTGTGCGTGCAAAGTCGTAATTAACTTGTAATATGCTACTTCGCATTTCCATGTTTTGTTTGTTTTTTTATGGGGTCCGAAGCTGGCCGCTGTCGGGGCTGCAGTAAATTAGCAGGTAAGGCTATTAATTGAGAATCAGACGTCAGGCAGTTTTCATCAATCCTACAATCAGTATCGCCACATTCTTTTAACAGAAGCCAGCAGCAGCTACAAGGATATCATGTGGCTTACTTTTGACTGAAGACTCTGTAAATAAAAACTAGCAATAATTTCTATAAAATACATGTCATCCGCAATTGAGCATTTCCATTCTTTGCAATCAAAAGTGATAGTCCACATTTCTCGAAAATGCAGTTCAATCCAAAGAATAGTACTGGTCCTGTTTTTCTTTTTCATTTGGTCTTAAGGAATGAGAAGAAATCTCAGAATCTCAGACCAGAAGAACAAGATCTCACACTGTTCTGTTTCGAAAATACCGATTGTACTTCCAGTTATGTAAGTCAGTGAGTTGGTTAGATGCAATACGAACTGACTTTTAACATCGGGCGCAACAAAGTCCAAGTGCCATTACCTTGCGGTAAGCTGTTTGTTACATAAGATTCAATACTTACTCTACATTGAGTATACATAGCAATGTGGTAAAGTATTCGGGAAGATTAGATATCAACATCCTGTCCATCGAGGTCATTAAGAATGGGGCACAAGCACAGATTGTTTAAAGGTTTAAGCAAATCATGGAACGCCTAAATCTGTGTGGTCGCACGCAGATCTGAAACGACGTACCCCTGAATGCGAGTCCAGAGTGCTGATTACCGTGCCACCTTGCTCGGTTCTCAATACTGGAGAAAATGGGTTTGTTCTCCACCTTCAACTCGATTGAGAACAACATTTTGGATGCTGGCCTGGAGGCACATTGCGATAACAGATGTGTGTATTGTGTATTAAACCAGGCACCTAGAAACGCTGGAGAGGCTTCGTCCCGCCGTAGCCCTCCGTGGTTCACAACCCCACAACAAGCCACAGCAGTCCACCCACCCCACCGTCGCCCCACACCGTACCCAGGGTCATTGCGCGGTTCGGCCCCGATTGGATCCTCTTCCCCCCCCCCCCCTCCCCCACATACACACACTCGGAAAGTCTCATACCAGATGAGTGTAACCCAAAATGTTTGAGTGGTAGAGCAATTGTGGTGTACGCGTATGTGGAAGCAGTGTTTGCTCAACAATCGCCGACTTAATGTAACTGAGGCGGAATAAGGGGAACCAGCCTGCAATCGCCGAAGTAGATGGAATGCCGCCTTAAAAACCATCCACAGGCTGGCCCGCACACCAGACCTCTACACTAATCCGCCGAGCAGATTCGCGCCGGGGACCGGCACCCCTTCCCGCTCAGGAAGCAGCGAGTTACACTGCGCCGCTAGCCGGGCGGGCTGACGGCAGACTACTGGATGTCTTTACTCGATGTATTCGCGACGGCACGGCCATTGGCACCTTCCCCAGAGAGAGGTGAGCGAGGCACGGCGCCGACATCAACAGTAGTCTGAATCGGTCATGCGTCTATGCACAATCTGAAGAGCATAAGGGATATCTTTCTTAGCCTAGTCAACAAAGACTAAAATAGGTCAAATAGGGGAAAAATTGGTTTAGTCGCAAATTTTTGTACAGTGGTAGGGGGAATGGCCATGAACTACTCACTAAAAATGTGAGTGTGGGGTTGGGCGCGGGGGCCCTTTAGAAGACTTTTTAAAATTTTTCTTGAAAAACTCGAAAATTGCAGCTCTAGCCAAAATATTTCACAATACAAAATTAAAGAATATTAAATTTTCTAAAAGGTTCTAATTTTTTCCTCTAGGACTCAAACTTTTGTAGTCTTCTTGACCTGAGTTGCGTATAATATTACCATATGTTGATAATTTTTATTTTCTGAAATATCTAATTAAAACTGAATGAGACATAATTTTTGTGCCATACTCGTTTCGCCTTAATTCTTTGCAAGGCATCTTCAGTGTACACATTTTTGTTTATGCTATTTAGTTAACAGTTAGGACATTTTATATATACATACGTTACAAACATGTTTTTTTTGTGATATCTGTGACCTCTTTGTGCGTGTGTATGTGTATGTGTATGTGTGTGTGTGTGTGTGTGTGAGAGAGAGAGAGAGAGAGAGAGAGAGAGAGAGGGTCAGAGAGAGTGTACAAGTACATGATTTTTCACCAACTGCGACATGGTCGCGTATACAAACAGTGATCCAATACTGTCAATGTTTTTTATTCCAGTCTTTGATCACAATATCAATTCTTTAGACGATGACCGGTTTCAGTCCGTAACGATCAGCCTCAGATGGTGTAAAAAAGATATGAAACCGATTTTTATCTTATCGTTTCTTTTGGTGTGGAACAGGGAAAGAAGATGCTAGTTGTGGTACGAGGTACCCTCCGCCACGCACCGTATGGTAGATTGCGGAGTATGTATGTAGATGTAGATGTAGATGTAGAGAGTGTGTATTGATATTTCTATGCTCGTTTATCAACTGTTTGTTTTCAGCATTGGCTTTCTGGATGTGGTAATTTTCCTGCATTTGTATAAGACATTTTTCACGATTGTTTATTCTGATTATTTTCATATCTTGTTCCATGTTGTAGGGTGGTGATTACTGTGTTTTAAGTTTTCTCTGTAAATGTGGATTGGTTTGGTTCAAATGGCTCTGAGCACTATGGGACTTAACATCTATGGTCATCGGTCCCATAGAACTTAGAACTACTTAAACCTAACTAACCTAAGGACATCACACAACACCCAGTCATCACGAGGCAGGGAAAATCCCTGACCCCGTCGGGAATCGAACCCGGGGATTGGTTTGTTTCATGCTTCTAGCACCTAGTGTGTTCTTTATACCTTATTTTAAAATTCCTGCATGTCACGCCTGTGTTCACCGCAAAACGTATTCGTGCGTGTAATCCCGGCGATTGTGCCTCTAATGGCCATGACGATGTGACTGAACAATTTCCGCGAACGGCTGTAGCGCGCTGTGGGCTCTGCCAAGGACTTTCGCTTGTCGAGAACTGCAGTCGCGTAATGCTTCTGCTATTTGCAGAACACACTACCGTTTTATGACATTCTGGAGAGCAGTTTCGCATCTGTTTGCTGTTGTAGACACCTTTTCGCAAGAGGACTTTCCGCAGGCTAAGCGCTTCTCTGTGGATATCTTCTGCCGGGGAGAGGAATGAATGAACTTGATGAGCCTAACCACGATGTCTGCACATGAATTTTTGCTACCTGTTCTCCGCATTTCAACTGGCACCGCTTGGCGAAGTCATGAGACGTAGTATTTATTATTTATATCGACTCATGTGGATGTTTGGTGGCCGGCCGGGGTGGCCGAGCAGTTCTAGGCGCTACACTCTGGAACCGCGCGACCGCTACGGTCGCAGCTTCGAATCCTGCCTCGGACATGGATGTGTGTGATGTCCTTGGGTTAGTTAGGTTTAAGTAGTTCTAAGTTCTAGGGGACTGATGACCCCATAATGTTCAGAGCCATTTGAACCATTTTTTTGTGTTTAGTGGCTCAAAAGTAAACACAACATGAATGTTCCTGGAAAAAAATGAGATGGATAATTCTTTGTATTATGAGCTGCCGCCAGTACTATGTATTTCGTCTAAATCTGAACAAGGCACGCAGTAGATGAGCAGGTGCTGGCGACGCGGCTAGTCCCAGTCAGAGAGCTCGGCGCACGTGCCGGAGCCATAGGCGTGTACCACAGCAGCGCACTGCTATCAGCGCTCCCCCCGCACTCTCCCTGCCCAGTATCAGGGCCCACGCGCCTGCAGTACGTTCGTGACGTCAGCCGGCGTGGCTTGACGTCAGCCATTGCCTGCAGGTGACTACAATTCGAAATTCACTGCTTGCCGAGTATGGCTTAACTCACAATGAAGACTACCAAATGCATGTTCTCTGCATCATCTTCTTCGTCACACACCTACTCTGAACGATGAACATCAGCACCAAATAAAACAAGTAGTGTCACATGTTTCTCTAAATTTCGACGTTCTTTTGAAACATTTTTTTCGCTGAAAGGAAGTATCGGCAGCATAATAACGAATATCGTATTTCGAACCCTCAACATAGATTACACGCAACATTTTTTTATTGCCAATTAGAAACATCTGCACACCAAAACGATAAAATTTGCACACAGCAAAGTACGAGGGCATGCTGAAAAATAATTTCTCCGAATATTTTATGTGGTGACTCAAAGTTTTCTAAATCAAACAAACGTTTAACATTTTAAAGAACATATTTTTTATATAGGAGCCGGCCGGAGTCGCCGAGCGGTTCTAGGCGCTGCAGTCTGGAACCGCGCGACCGCTACGGTCGCAGGTTCGAATCCTGCATCGGGCATGGATGTGTGTGATCTCTTTAGATTAGTTACGTTTAAGTAGTTCTAAGTTCTAGGGAACTGATGACCTCAGAAGTTAAGTCCCATAGTGCTCAGAGCCATTTGAACCATTTCTTTTATAGGAAAACAGCAATCTGTAATTATTATAAATAAACTGGAAGCAGTCTTGATCTCATAACTTTTTTAATGTGGTGACCGGTTTCGATCTTTTTATAAGATCATCTCCAGACCTACAATAAACAGGAATTGATATAAACATATATTAAGGAGGAAATCATATATTCATAAAACAATAAATAACGCTGATATACCATGAATGTCTGCCGGAGGAGGTGGCGCATGGCAACCCTCTTGTTTGTGGCTGGTGGTGTACTGCAACGTGAAAAATACCAGCCGCTAATTAAATACATGAAGCCCCGCAAACCGTCTCCGGCATAACGTCATAGACAGCCAATCACATAAGTTGCATTTCTGCCGCTCAAGAAAGTAACGTAATAGTTTCTGTAAGTCATTATTACCATCTATAGGTTATTAACATTCTACATCCTTATTCTCCACGTCTACATATTTATTTCTCAACATGGTCACCGTGGAGACGAACACACCTCTCCCGACAGACCAGTTTGTTGATACCGTCACCGCAGACTATTTGAGTCTGCTGACGGAGCCTCAACCTCACCTCTGCTGAGGCACTGGGTACTCCATGTGTGGACGAACTCTTCGAATTCGAAACGTGATTGCAGCATGCTGTTTCTCATCCACTCACATTGTTACATTACACTCCGCCATGTTGCAATTCGGGCAGAGGCTAACACACTGGACTCGCAATCGGGAGGACAACGGTTCAATCCCGCGTCCGGCCATCCCGATTTAGATTTTCCGTAATTTCCCTACATCACTTCAGGCAAATGCCGGGATGGTTCCTTTTAAAGGGCACGGCCGATTTCCTTCCCCATCCTCCCTCAATCCGAGCTTGTGCTCCGTCTTAGAGACGTCGTTGTCGACGGGACGTTAAACACCAATTTCCTCCTCCTCACACAGTTCGGGGCCCACTAGCGACAGAGGGCTGCAAATACTTAGATATCAAGAATAAAGATGTAGAATGTTAAAAACATTTGTTTTATTTAAAAGGCTTTAAGAGTTTTCACAGAAAAACATTGGAGGCATTACTTTTCAGCACGCCCTTGTATTCAGATGTCAAACTGTCGTATTACATGTGCAGGTCAGATTGTTTAATAATAACAGTCCGTTTCCCACATCGAGCGACGTGGCGCAGTGGTTAGCACACTGGCTCGCATTCGGGAGGACGACGGTTCAAACACGGGTCCGGTCAACCTGACTTGGGTTTTCCGTGGTTTCCCTAGATCGCTTCAGGCAAAAGCCAGGGTGGCTCTTTTGAAGGGGCACGGCCGATTTCCTTTCCCATCCTTCCCTAACCCTATGTGGCCGATGATCTCGCTGTTTGGTGCCCTACCCCAAGTCAACCACCCGTTCTCCGTCATTATATGTTTATTGTTTCTTCTATATCTGACGCACTTGAAAGTAAGCTCCATTTTCAAAATCTACAATTTGGTTTTTATCATATATCTCCTTTAGTTGGCCATATAGCATTAAACAAAACGGGATAGGCCTGGTGGTTATTTCTTCGCAAATATTTCGTGTCATTTTTAACGTAAAAATAATTGCGAATATCAAGTTACGATATTTGCTTTTCTTCTGCCGCTGAATTTTTGTCGACTGCGTTGGCGAAAATCTCCCTCTTTTGCACTCATACTTAATTAAATTCAACTTTTTCATCGTCTACTATAGGACTCAAATGCATGCTGGCAACTTGCATTTGTAATTTTACGTATTCGATAGATATGTATGTGGAAGATTTTAAGTAATTTTCTTATTATTTATGTATGAGACGCAATGAATTTTATCAATTCATCTACATCTACATCATACTCCGCAAACCACCACATGGTGTGTGGCGGAGGGTACTTTCGGTACCACTATCTGATCCCCTCAACCCTGTTCCACTCGCGAATAGTGCGTGGCAAGAGTGATTGTCGGTAAGACTCTGTATTGGCTCTAATTTCTCGAATTTTCTCCTCGTGGTCAATACGTGAGATGTATGTGGGGGGAAGTAATATGTTGCCTGACTCCTCCCGAAAAGTGCTGTCCCGAAATTTCAGTAGTAAATCTCTCGGTGACGCACAACGTCTCTCTTGTAATGTCTGCCAGTGGAGTTTGTTTAGCATCTCCGTGACGCTCTCTCGCCAGCTAAACGATCCCGTGACAAAACACGCCGCTCTTCGTTGGATCTTCTCTATCTCCTCTATCAATCCTACCTGATAGGGATCCCAGACAGATGAACAATACTCAAGAATAGGGCGAACAAGCGCCTTACAAGCCACTTCCTTCGTGGATGAGTTACATTTCCTTAACGGTCTTCCGAAGAATCTGAGTCGTGTGTCGCTCTGGATAGTTATGCCTATATACTTAACGGCAGACGCTGTCTCCAGCTGTTTGTCATCAATAGTGTAGCTGTAGGGTAGTGGATTTCTTTTCCTATGTATGCACAATATGTTACATTTATTTACGTTCAAGTTCAACTGCCAGAGGCGTCACCATTCATCAATTCTCTGCAGGGTGCTCTGCAAATAATTACTATCTTTTGGCGTCGCTACTTTGGTATAAACAACTGCATCATCCGCGAATAGCCTTAAAGAGCATCCGACGCTTTCTACTAGATCATTTATATATATTGTGAACAGCAACGGTACTATCACACTTCCCTGTGGTACTCCGGATATTACCCTTGCAGCCGGCCATGGTGGCCGAGCGGTTCTAGGCGCTACAGTCTGAAACCGCGCGACCGCTACGGTCGCAGGTTCGAATCCTGCATCGGGCATGGATGTGTGTGATGTCCTTAGGTTAGTTAGGTTTAAGTAGTTCTAAGTTCTAGGGGACTGATGACCTCAGAAGTTAAGTCCCATAGTGCTCAGAGCCATTTTGAACCATTACCCTTACATCTGTCGATTTAGTTCGTTAAGAGTGACGTGTTGAGTTCTATCTGCAAGAAAGTTTTGAATCCAATCGCAGGTCTGCTCCGATACTCCGTAAACTCGTATCTTTTTCATTAAATCACAATGCAAGACGGTGTCAAATGCCTTACTGAAATCAAGGAACACGGCATCAACCTGAGCGCCGTTGTCCACTGCGATGTGGACCTCATGGAGGAACAGAGCGAGTTGAGTTTCGCAGGATTTCTGTTTGCGGAATCCATGTTGATTTTTATAGAGGGGATGTTCATTTTCCAAGAACGTCATAATTATTGATCATAAAACATGTTCCATAATTCTACAACAGATTGACGTCAACGATATAGGTCTATAATTGTGTGGATCTATCTTACGGCCTTTCTTAAAAACTGGAATGACCTGCTCTTTTTTCCAGTCGTTAGGTACCTCTCGTTGCTCAGGCGATCTACAATAAATTACTGCTAGAAGGGGAGCAAGTTCTTTCACATGATCTTTATAGAATCTTATAGGTATCTCATCTGGTCCTGAAGCATTTCCACTACCAAGCGATTGTGGCTGCTTTTCAATTCCGCCATCGGCTGTCTCAGTATCTGCCATTTCGACGTTCGCACGACTATGGAAAGGAGGGATAGTGTTACGATCTTCGGCGGTGAAACAACTTCGGAAGACTGAATTGAGTATTTCGGCCTTCTCTCTGTTATCTTCCGTTTCGGTGCCGGTGTAGTCGCTGAGAGAATGAACAGATGATTTTGACCCACTTACTGATTTTACATACGACCAAAATCTCTTAGGGTTTTCAGTCAGGTCGGCTAACAACGTCTTACTTCGAAAATCATTGAACGCTTCTCTCATTGTTCTCCTTACGCTCATTTTCGCTTCGTTCAGCTTTTGTTTGTCAGCTAAGTTTTTACTTCTCTTGAATCTGGGATGAAGTGCTCTTTGTTTACGTAGTACTTTTCTAACACGGCTATTAAACCATGGCGGATCTTTCCCATCCCTTAAAACCTTACTCGGAACATACCTGCCTAGGGCACATTAAACGATGCATTTGAATTTTTTCCATTTGTTCTCCAAATCTTCGTCCTCATCATCGAATATTTGATGCCGGGTGCTAAGATATTCTGAAATTTGTATCCTATCACCCTTACTGAGCAAACATATCTTCCTACATTTCCTATTCCTTGTAGGAAGCGTCGTCTTAGATTCTGTCACAGCCTTATGATCATTGATACCTTCCTCTATGTTAACTGATTCGATAAGTTTCGGTCTGTTTGTCGCCAGCAGGTCTAAGACGTTACCCTCACGAGTTGGTTCTCTAACTACACTCCTGGAAATGGAAAAAAGAACACATTGACACCGGTGTGTCATACCCACCATACTTGCTCCGGACACTGCGAAAGGGCTGTACAAGCAATGATCACACGCACGGCACAGCGGACACACCAGGAACCGCGGTGTTGGCCGTCGAATGGCGCTAGCTGCGCAGCATTTGTGCACCGCCGCCGTCAGTATCAGCCAGTTTACCGTGGCATACGGAGCTCCATCGCAGTCTTTACACTGGTAGCATGCCGCGACAGCGTGGACGTGAACCGTATGTGCAGTTGACGGACTTTGAGCGAGGGCGTATAGTGGGCATGCGGGAAGCCGGGTGGACGTACCGCCGAATTGCTCAACACGTGGGGCGTGAGGTCTCCACAGTACATCGATGTTGTCGCGAGTGGTCGGCGGAAGGTGCACGTGCCCGTCAACCTGGGACCGGACCGCAGCGACGCACGGATGCACGCCAAGACCGTAGGATCCTACGCAGTGCCGTAGGGGACCGCACCGCCACTTCCCAGCAAATTAGGGACACTGTTGCTCCTGGGGTATCGGCGAGGACCATTCGCAACCGTCTCCATGAAGCTGGGCTACGGTCCCGCACACCGTTAGGCCGTCTTCCGCTCACGCCCCAACATCGTGCAGCCCGCCTCCAGTGGTGTCGCGACAGGCGTGAATGGAGGGACCAATGGAGACGTGTCGTCTTCAGCGATGAGAGTCGCTTCTGCCTTGGTGCCAATGATGGTCGTATGCGTGTTTGGCGCCGTGCAGGTGAGCGCCACAATCAGGACTGCATACGACCGAGGCACACAGGGCCAACACCCTGCATCATGGTGTGGGGAGCGATCTCCTACACTGGCCGTACACCACTGGTGATCATCGAGGGGACACTGAATAGTGCACGGTACATCCAAACCGTCATCGAACCCATCGTTCTACCATTCCTAGACCGGCAAGGGAACTTGCTGTTCCAACAGGACAAGGCACGTCCGCATGTATCCCGTGCCACCCAACGTGCTCTAGAAGGTGTAAGTCAACTACCCTGGCCAGCAAGATCTCCGGATCTGTCCCCCATTGAGCATGTTTGGGACTGGATGAAGCGTCGTCTCACGCGGTCTGCACGTCCAGCACGAACGCTGGTCCAACTGAGGCGCCAGGTGGAAATGGCATGGCAAGCCGTTCCACAGGACTACATCCAGCATCTCTACGATCGTCTCCATGGGAGAATAGCAGCCTGCATTGCTGCGAAAGGTGGATATACACTGTACTAGTGCCGACATTGTGCATGCTCTGTTGCCTGTGTCTATGTGCCTGTGGTTCTGTCAGTGTGATCATGTGATGTATCTGACCCCAGGAATATGTCAATAAAGTTTCCCCTTCCTGGGACAATGAATTCACGGTGTTCTTATTTCAATTTCCAGAAGTGTATCTGATCAAGTTAATTTTCAGATAAGACATCCAGAACAATGCCACATTATTCCCTGTCTCTGGCACCAGTTTTGATGGCATAATACTTCCAATGTATACTTGGCAAGTTGAAGTCACCCCTATTACAACGGCATGATCGTGAAAAGTACTAATAATATTCTCTGTTGAAGCGCTCTACAACTACAGATCTTAACCCAGGTGGTCTATAAAAGCAGCCTATCACCATTTTTTACCGGTCTTTGATACTCAATTTCACCCTGATTAATTCACTTTCAGAATCCGTGATAACCTCGCTAGATACTATCGAATTTCTTACTGCAATAAACACGCCGCCATTCTTACGATAAACATTCCAGCCTGAACTTAGAATTTATTTGTCTTTGACGTCTGGGTTCAACCAACTTTCTGTTCCAAATACTATCTGTGCATTATAACCTTCAATAAGCGATACTAATTCTGGGACCTTTCCTTGGATGCTCATGCAGTTTACTAAAATCATAATAATCTTTTCTATCTCTGATCTGTGAGGACCAAGATTCTCTGTGGTCGCTGTGGCTGATTTAACAGGCAAATCGTGTTTGCTCCCAAGGGAGGGGTCCTCTAACCTAAGGAAGCCCCATGTGCAAGCCACACGTACTACGCTACTCTAGTAGCCGCTTCCTGCATGTAGTGCACGCCTGATCTATTAAGGGGAACACTACAATTCTGCACCCGATAGCGGAGGTCGATAAATTCGCATCCGATACCGTCTCAGAGGCGTCTGAGCCTCTGGTTTCGACCTTTCACTCTGCTCCAAACCAGAGGACCGCGATCAGTCCTGGTTACGATGCTACAAATAGACAGCTTAGCCAGCACCCACATGCGTTGCTAGTTGCCTTCTGCCGAAAGGAGCCGAGGATGGCCTCAGAACCCAAGTGGCAGGCGTCATTCTTGCCGACATGTGCCACTACATGCAGCCGGTTGCACCCAGTGCACTCGCTAGCCGCCAGCAGGGCCTCCTCCACATCACGTATGAGACCTCCCAGCAAACATACCGAATGCACACTGGAATTCTTTCTCACCTTGCCTGGTATCTCCCTCAGGGGCTCCATCACCCGCCTAACATTGGAGCTCCTAATGACTAGCATACCCACCCTCTGTAATTGTCCGGACTGGGCAGGAAAATCGACTGTTGGCCCAACAGGAGAGGCGTCCCGTGCTGGCTCAGAGTTATCATCAATAGTGGGAAGCACCACACGGCCTGCTCCCTCTTTCGCCTTCCGCCCAGTGACACGCGAACCCACCACTGTCTGCCACCCACTCTGAAGTGAGGACGGACCGGTCAGATGTTGCGTATCAGAAGCCGCAGTGACGTCCGGACCACCAGGGGTTCCGGTGACACCAAAGGTACTGCAGTTCTCGTCACTGGTGCCCCGACGTCACCGTAACTTTTAGCATTAGCTAGAAGCTTGTCGACGGTAGCCAACGTAGCTTCCAGCTGTTTACGGACAGCAGCCAACTCTCCTTGTGTCCGCTCACAACAAGCACAGTCCCTAGCCATATCGTACTGTGTATAAAATAGATAGCCTGTCGCAGTGGCCGAGCGGTTCTAGGCGCTTCAGTCTGGAACCGCGCGACGTTCAAATCCTGCCTCGGGCGTGGATGTGTGTGATGTCCTTAGGTTAGTTAGATTTAAGTAGTTCAAAATGGTTCCAATGGTTCTGAGCACTATGGGACTTAACAGCTAAGCTCATCTGTCCCCTAGAATTAGAGCTACTTAAACCTAACTAACATAAGGACATCACACACATCCATGCCCGAAGCAGGATTCGGACCTGCGACCGTAGCGGTCGCACGGTTCCAGACTGAAGCGCCTAGAACCGCTCAGCCACACCGGAAGGCGTTCTAAGTTCTAGGGGACTGATGGCTTCAGATGTTAAGTCCAATAGTACTCAGAGCCATTTGAACCATTCTTTATAAAACAGATATAAGGTCTCAAATGACGCTACTGAGTTTGAAAATATGCCAAAGGAGAATAAAGTAACACTAAAAGTTGGTGTGCAGATTTCACACTGAACTCTGAGACCGCAAGCTATTAAACAGAAATAAATTTCTCTACACGGAAACTTTAGACTAGGAAGCGGCCCTACACAATGATATTCACAAGACTTTCGCAAAAACAAAAACTACGATTAATTTTCTAAGCACTGGTCTACACAGTAAAATTCACACGTACAGTTCATTTCTCTTCAGAAGCAAGTGAACAAAAAACAAAGACTAAATTAATTTGCAGTTTATCACACAAATGCTGCTGCTGCTGCTGCTCTGCTACGGGTCCTCTCGGCTCGGCGGCTGCCGCTACACTGTTGGAAGATACACATTGTTGGAAGATACCATTGACTAGGAACAGAATGTGTGGTGGGGTGTGAGAAAGAGTGGATATGGTAATTGGTATGGCGGGGCAGATTTTCGAATCAGTGCTGTAAATGTAGTTGCCGAGGAGTATATCGGGAAGAAACTGGCATTCACGGCAATAGGTGTGTGCGACTCCTGCGTTAAGTTTTTCTTAACGCCCCCCCCCCCCCCGCTGCCCCCCACCCCTCGCACAGTGCTCAGTTACTCAGTGTCGTCTGGTTGTCTGTCACCATGGCGTGCTGATATCTATATATATTTTGCCCCGCGTATACTAAATAAGGAAAATGTTACCTAATAGCATCCAAAAATATACAGAGACAATACGTGGAATTAGTATTATCAAGTTGTGAGCGGCCTTTTGGGCCGTGTATTAACAGGTTAAAATGTCAACTTCTGAGATCCATGACCGAATAATTGAAAATATTTCACAGGCGCAGGTCACAAACATTCAGAGATCCGTGATGTCATTCTCAAAACTGAACAACAAGTTCGTTTTGTTTGGTGGTAAGAACATAATGGAGATAATATAAGTTGAAAACAGGGACGGAAATTTAGTTCTAAAACGCATTGAAAATTGTAGAAAAAGTAAATATGCATCAATTGGAAACAGTCTATTATTGCTAACATTATTAATCTGATAGTTACAGACATCGCAGGTCCAAGATAAAAATTTCTCAGCTAACGAATGAAACATGCCTGTTCCACTGAAGTTTCGTTTTTGCCCTCATTATTTTTTAATTTGTTATGATATCTTTAGCTTTGCTGCTCCAGAAAAATATTTTAATTCCTTTAACACATTTATGTTACAGGTATTATGCTGTTTATGCTGTCCTAATAGTATGAGTGTTTCTGTCGCACAGGTACGGTTTAGTTCAGCATATAGTGTCGTATTAATGGACCTAATACACACTAAAACTACGCTCAGTCTTTTACGTATGCTGTATTTAATCATTATACAGCAAGTCTTTGCCAAAACAAATTATGTACGAAATAATTGAGAGTGGTCGATGTTGTGCTTGGATTGATAATGGTGTTGCATCTATAGGTTGGCCGGAAGGCAATGTTTAGATGATCTACAGGTAGATATGTGTCTGTCAGATTTCACTCAATGGACTGGAGTAATGGTGCAGGAGGGCGGGGGGGGGGGGGGGGGGGCTCCATTACAATTGGAGATGCTGCACATAATAGGGTAAAATTGGGATTAAACAAGGGCCTCTAGGCCATTGGAAGTAAAACGAGAGTGGTGGTTCTGGTGATATGTGGTTGTGGCATTCGACTGAAATACGGAAAGAGGAATCAGTGCAATTTCTTGAACGGTATGCAACTGTAATGTTGTTGCATTAATTTGCTATGAAAGCGGTGCTGATAGACAATAAAAGCGGGTTAAAAGCTGTGAGCTATCTGAGGAAATTAACCTTGCATTACTGCGCAACTGTTCCACCAGTTATCCAGTCTAGCTTACCAAATTCCCAACCAGACTAACATTACTTATAATCGTCTAATAGTCATACGACAACCGGTGATATATATATAAAGAGAATTTAAATAAAAAGAAATAAATCAGTTTATATTTGGAAATTTATTTTAACATTGATCATTGAAATTTCAGCATATTAAACTTGATTCATAACTAAACTGGTGCCTTATTTAGGATTGTGAAAATGTGAGATTGTAATCTTACGGAACACATCAAATATGGAGCCAAGATTGGGAGACTGCATACAACACTGCATTCATAAAATAACACACGAAGAACGTTGAAATATATGCAAGAGGAAATTAACCACAACCAACCGATTTAATTTTCACCCAAAGAAGTTACGTTCGTAGCACAATCCTGTCCGTCATGTAATTACCACGCACTGGTATACTAAATTCATACTAACTCTCTGTGAAATCTTCCCGAAAAGAATAGCTGAGGGCTACTTTGATGATTACACCACATGCTTCACGTGGTCAACTTGGTTTACACAAAGAGTGTAACTCCACAATAATTTTGATAATTAAAATAAATTAGATCGAAAAGCAATTTACAAAAGAAAAACCTCTAACTGGTTACTATCGTCTTACTATTAACCTGATGGGTCAAACCATTGTATAAGCACGTGGTACTGGTCTCACAAAGTACACCCCACGTGGGTTGAACATAAAGAAAAGTTGCTATACTGAAAAATATTGTCAAGACGAGACATTATAATCTCACGCACATTCGCATTTAAGATTGATGATCTTAGTTAGAGTTACTGATCAACACGTGGTTCCCCTTAACTTACAAAGTAGTGACAAAGCAACTACCGGAATATATTCTGAACTTCACACTCGAATTACACTGCGTTGCAATTTAAGATAACATTAGATATTTTATAGCTAAACCTGAAATAAAGGTGATTAAATTTTCAGTTAGGCTGAACTTAAGAAATCCATTGTCCTACGGACTTAGCAGACACGCGCTTAGCCGGAGATCTTACCACTTCACACGCTCGCCGCTGACAGACTGCCGTGGTCCCTTCCTGAGGGTGGCTCACAAATACAAACGTAAGAGGGCAGAGGGGCAGCTTCCTATACCAACATGACAAGGGACGGACAGGACCATACTAAGGATAGAAACCTCTTTGCTTTTAGAAAGCGTAGCTACCTGTTCCGACGTTGGTCCTACTGTTCTCTAGCAGACAGGCTTGTCTGCTACCATCCAGCATGCAACTAGAAATACATTTGCTCATTCATCCTCTCACACAGAAGGGAAGGGGGATGGCAATATCTTATCATATACAGTACGTAAAAGAAAGCGGATGTAGGTTCCGTATGAGACTGTGTGACATGAATTACATATAAACTGTGTTTTAAAGTGTAGTAGTGTGACAGATCGTTCTTGTTTATGTGTAAAAGTAACACGTTTCACTGCTCAGTCTCCTCCCAGATAGTCAGAAACACCACAGTAAATTTAGAAGAGGAATTTATACCGTAAATGACAACAGATTTAAGAAATTAACATGAAAGGAATCCAACAGAGACCTTTCACAACTACTCGAAGCGATGGATATTTTGGAATCACTTGTGATAAAACGAATTGTAATTTTTTGAACAAACCAGCCTAGACTAGATTTTTTAAAGATTTTAATTACAGGTTTCTGCTGAAATAGTCCATCTTTCCTGGTGAAATATGCCACTTTTAAATCTAAAATGCAGGAAGATGGTAGCTTCCAGATATGCTATCTTTTGCTTGTACTAACAAGATTTTTTTTTTTTTTTAAGAAAGCCTGATCATCAAATTGATTGTAAAATCATATCAAAACCATATCACCGTTATCTCCTTTGAGACAATGTCGCCTTTCTGAAATCAGATTATACCTATTGTAGTGAGGACGGGATGCAGAGAATGCTTTGTCATTAGGTCAGATGAAATATTTCAAGTTGTGTGGGAGGGCGTTTCCCCACATTTGCAGGATTGGGCTTGGTGGGATATATTATAAGCATCACATTCGAGTGTCGCTGCAGATTGATATTTTCATTGTTTTAGCCGATGTTCAGTATCGGCTGTAATTATAGTATGGTAGCGATTCCTGGTAGATATTCTGATGCATTAATGCAGAACTGATTTACACTGGAAAAAATAAGTCCTGTTTTGGCTACCAGGTGCAAATCTGGCACTGTGAATGCAAGAAAGATATGTAGAAATCTTTCCATGTATAACAGATTAGGAATGGGATGTGAGCAAAAAAGGTGAAGCAAGTGAGCATGTCTACCAATTACCGCTGTGATACGATAATTACGGGCCACGATGGACTTCCATGAGTAGCAGCACAGTCATTATAACGACCCAGTACTTGCAATGACCGAGTGAAGAGGCGCAGTGGTAAAACAAGGGACTATAGTTCACAGAAAGTCGGAAGGCAGCCCAGTTTTCGGCTATTCTGTGAATCCCCGTCCATTATTTCTCTTTCCGAGTGGCTAGCCGCCAGTTACTGCTATAGGCCAATAATCTGCCTCCCGCAGGCTGCGCTGTTACCATACTCCAGGACAACGGAATTTCATTCACAGAACGACCAAATTATTCATTCAATCGTTACCTTGTTCTCATTCAGCAATATAACTGTGAACGTGCAGCTATAAATGTGTTAGTACCATTTCCAAATAAATATAAATAAATGTGACGGCAATAACCGTGAAGTGGTCCACAAGCAGAGGAGAGAGTTATTTACAGCGTTTACAATTTTTTCAAAGGTGAATCTGTAAGCGGGACTACTACTATTGACATTTTAACGACTCAAAAGCATAGTGCAACGGCATGTGGTGTCGGCAAGAGAACTGTACAAAGAGTTGTAAAGGAAATTGCCAGACCCGTACAAATATTAGCGAAACTTGGTTTTGCGTCACCTGGAAAACATCGATTTCGCATGAAACGTCTAAAATAAATTGTTGATTTTGACACATGTTTTAGGCGCTCTGTCTTGAACTTACATAAATGGTGAATATCCGATGTCGAAAAAACGTGTTACAATTATGCCTGAGAACATTGGTTTCAAACGAAGCACTTTGTCAATGCAAAGAATTTTAAAACACGTTAAAAGAATTAATGGATGGAAAGAATTGTCATAACTGCAGCACAAACCTTATTCCTGAGAAAGATTCAGGAAATAAGAGAAGAAAACAGTTCCACAGTTATTATCTTGATGAAACATCGGTGAATCGGAATCATTCCAGGAAAACCTGCTGGAAAATGAGTGATGGTACTGATGGCTTTAAGGTCCCCACAGGAAAAGGTTGTCGGATAATTATTCTGCATACTGGCTCCTGTTCAAGTTTTATTCCTGAGAGTGAACATGTATGTAGTTGTAAGAAAAAAAAGCAGTGACTACCATTAGGAAAAGAACGTTGTCACTTTGAAGAATTGATTCATTGAACAATTCTTGCCATATCTTGCAACTAAGTCGGTCATTGTAATGGACAGTGTGAGTTATCGTTCATCTACTGCAGAGAGAACACAAAGTACAAAGACCAGCAAAGCGGATATTTTGCACAGGCTTAAAAATAGAAGTATTCCGCACAGTGCAAGACCCGTGCCAGACTCCTGCAGCTCGTTAATTTAAACAAGTCACGCGGCAGAACGGACGAACTTGACGTACTTGCACGTGAATGTGATCACACAGTTTGTTGTTTACCGCTATACTGCTGTCAGCATAAACTGCCCGAATTAATTTGTGCACAGGGTAAAAGTTATGTGCCAGACAAGAACAAGTCATTCATTATAGTTGACACTGAATCGCTTGTGCAGGAAGCAACATACAGCTTCTCTCATTCAGTGCGAGCAGGCTGTGTGCGGCATGATGAAGAACTACAGGAGCAGGACTTTGATAGGGAGGTGAAGATGAATATAAGCCTTCCACCAATCATCGTAAATTTACACTCAGACAGCAGTAACGATGGTGTTACGATGCAGACTCTGGAACAAAATAATGTAGTAATAGTTCTTGGCTTGGTCTAAAAACAAAGTTTTTGTTTCTCAAAATATCAGTTTCATAGATAGTATATGAGAACAACTTTGGCTTTATTGACTGGAAATTTGTATCCTAAAATATTTTTAGACATTCACTTGTTATGAGCTGGTCGTAGGCTGTATTCCGAACAGCATAGAGACAGAAGTGATGACACTTTCTGCAGGACGTGACCGTCATGTTGCAGGACAATGCTAGAGCACGTACAGTGCAAGCTGTTACTGATTTGTTTGACTGATGGGGCTGCTAAGTGCTATACCACCTAGTGCACTCCCCTGACTTAAGCCCTCGTGAGTTCAACTCGATTTCTAATCTGAAGGAAACACTTCACGGCATTCGCTTCATAACTGCTACAAATTCGTCGGGCAATAGACCGCGCCGCTCGAACTTTCAACGCAACTGGCACTGCTGAGAGTATCCGACGACTTTCACATCGCTGGCAACGGGTTATATACAATGCTGGTGTCTACTCTGAAGGTCAGTAAAACTTTGAAACACGTATCTATTTTGGACGAGCTATAAATAAATAGTTGCCACTATTAAAGTTTCAACCCCCTTATAATTTTCAACATATTGCCTAGGGAGAAACAGCTAGCTAGTTAGTTAGTTCTGAATTTTAAGCTTTTCTTGAGTGTACTATGCTCTAATAACTCGCGAGAATGCGTCTGCATAAATTCGTCTAACACTCCGATATTTCTACTGGCGACCTTCTTCCAACCACCCCCCTCCCCTACCCCACCCCCCGCCCACCGCACGTCAGTTTCAAGGCATTAATTGACAAGTATCTTAACAAGACAGGAAAGGTAACCTGTCAAAATGTCGGTGCTTTTACAACGTACTTATCGGGCAGCATTCCCACTAGTTATTCGAGGAAAATGGTTAGTTGTTTGCCTGTTCCGTCGATCACAATTCGGTCTCTCACTGTAATGTCGAGCGAATAAATTTATACCCATGATGCTCTTTAACAGCGAAAATATAACATACTGACCATTTACAGGATAGTCTTTTGTTAGTCTTTGCTGCTTGTAATATTTTCTTTACGGACAGTGACTCACACTTAACTACATTCAAACACATCCACCCACACGCGTTAAAAATTACACACTTTTTAAAAGACGAATTCTGTGGAGGAGAAGGATTTGTCAAGCAGCTATAATTCTCGCAGTTTGTATTTGTTTCCGATTAGGTTCTACACGTCAGTGGGTCAGTTGTCAAAGATTGTTGTTGCTGAATAACTCGTTCATATCTGTGCCACATCATGGATGATTGATAATTAGTGTAAAGAATTTCTCTACTTATTATTTTAATAGCGAATGTAGAAAAACCCCATTCAGTAGTAAATGTGCTTTAGGCTGTCGTCAATATGCCTACCAGTTTAATGAGCTGCATTGAAGACGCTCTAGAGTGGACATGTATGCTAAACATTTTCTTCCTTTAAGATATGTTGGAAAAGAATATGATGCCATAATAAATTAGTGAATGAAAGTGGAAAAAATAAGCCAACTTTTTGACATTTTCATCTAGAAAGTCTGCTATCATCCGTAACGGAAAAGTTGCAAGACATGGACACTTAAGATCTGTAACACGTAAATTGCAATGCAGGATCTCATCAATAGGCGATTGTGTATTACATTTTTACTTATAAAACAGTCCAAACAGCAGTAAAATCAAAAATATTGTAAGCAGTTTCGGTGACCTTGTCGTCAGACATTCGTCTTGTCGAGAAAAATTGTGCTTGATGTATTCACAAAGCTGCGACAGCTGTTCTCGCCTTCTGACGTGATGCAGCGTTCTCAACACTTGAAATAAGATTTTTCTCATGTAGACGATTGATCGATATTGGTTGCAAAATTTGTTATTCTCTTGATTTGAACCAATAATACTATATACCGTAGGCAAACGAATCTGATACTTGTCCTCAGCAACATGGTTTGGCAACGTTGTCTTAGTTCGCCCGCTCTCTGGTAACAAGCTTGTGCAAACCACGTCTCTTCGACACTTCCCTACTGCTCCTCCTCTCTGTGCGCAGCTGCCTTCGAGCGCTTCGAGTATTTTTTTAATGTATTTATTTGATTTCAGGCAGTGCTCGATTCAAGAGGTAGAATTGTTTGGCATAATGAAAGAAACAGGACATTAGTTGGACTTCATTACAAAATATAAAACATAGCTGAATGAAATATGTAGTCAAAGAAGAGCATTAGTCTGACTGCACCAATACAATAAAAACAACGAAAATTTAACACACAAAGTACCGGTATTGTTGCATAGGACGACTTGCTGAAATGAAGTGGCCAGCCCGGTCTCCTGATTTTTTTTCAGTGGGGAGCAATCAAACATAAAGTGTATGCTCAAATACCAACTACGCCAGACGATATGATGCAACGTATCATCGAAGCGTGCGCTGATATCTCACGTGACACCCTCGCAGCCGTTCACAAATCATTCGAACGGCGACTACAAATGTGCATTGCAGCAGAGGGGAAGCATTTTGAGCACATGCTTCAGTGAAGTTTTGTATCATGAACAGTATGTATTTTGCATCTTTGTGATCAATAGTAAATATTTTCAAATAAAAAACAAAAACGTAAGAAATGATTGTGACCAATAAGGGTCTCCTCATTTATATTTGTATTTCTCTTACTTAAAATGTATTAACATCTTGTAGTATTTTATACTGCATGTTGTGTACTATTTTGGTATCACAGTTGTCAAATAACTGAATAACATTTGCGCGACATCATCAGTTAATTTTTGCGCAAAATATCGCAGTATGTATTACTATTGTCGGGTAAATGGACGTGTTTGTGTAAGGACGGACTCGCGACGTTTACCATGTACTCTACACAACAGGTAAGGCCGCATTGGATAACGCCGCTTCGAAGGACGAACACGATACGAGAATATAGCTATGTCTCCAAAACTATTCGCCTAAATATTATGATATACACATATTTGAAACCGTCTTTTTAAGCCCATCATGTTACGCTAAAATTTAACGTAGGGTTCCATTAAAAAAAAACAAAGACGGCCTCATATCTCTGTAATAAAAAAAGCACAAACATGAAATGTTATGTTTTCAAGTAGCCCCTGTCCCTGCAATCCACTATCCAGGCGGCATCTTTGTATCTATTATCTTTGGGGACATACAAGGGGTGTTATGACTTAGCTGCCTCACCCTGTATATGCATAATGAAACATAAAGATCGTTTCTCAGATTTTAAAGTTCCCTTTTACGAAGCCAGATGAAATGGCAAATACGGGGGCTGGACAAAGTATGGCAACATAGAGAGAAATGTTCGTGCTAGCCAAGCCTGCAGGTGGAGCTGTTGTATTTGACCACGAACGGCACCTGCGCAATGCCCTCAGTGCATTGCAAGTGTCCAAAGAAATGGTTCAAATGGCTTTGAGCGCTATAGGACTTAACATCTGAGGTCATCAGTGCCCTAGAACTTAGAACTACTTAAACCTAACTAACCTAAGGACATCACACACATCCATGCCCGAGGCAGGATTCGAACTTGCGACCGTGGCGGTCGCGCGGTTCCAGACTGTAGCTCCTAGAACCGCTCCACCACACCGGTAGGAGCTAATTGAGTTCGAACTTGGGCATATTGTTGGTGCTTGTATGGTGGGTGCTTTCGCAGCCAAGGCGGCCACAGTATCTGGTATTTCCAGAGGCCGTGTATCGAAAAATTATACCATATATTGGGAAAGCGGGAAAACATCATCTGCTAAGTCAGAATGGGTGTGTTGCGTGATCGTGACAGACGGTCATTGAACGGGACTCTGTCGAACAGTGACAGGACGACAGCTGAAAAGTCACTGCAGAACTGAATGTCACCCTCGCGTACCTGTCAGCACCATAACAATACGGAAGGAACGCCATAAGCTGGGAATTCCAGAACCACGCATCAGAGATGCAAATGCCGGTAACATGGAAACGTGGTGCTGCAGTCATTAGACGCGGATTACGGCGCAATGGAACAGAGTAATTTGGTGTGGTGAGTCTTATTTCACAATAACTTCCGCTCAAGTCTACATCTGGCGTACGCTACTAAGAATGAAACACAACGGGTGCACGGTGATGATAGCGTGGTATTCCATGGATCCCATAGTCACTCTGTAAGTTCGCATTACTGACTATTTTGGCTGATCGAGACCATCCATACTTGTTCCTCAGTGGTGAAGCTCTGTTCCAAGGCAAAGAGGCCCCTGTTCAGCACAGTTCGCTTCGTCCAGGGCAGGTTTCTGGAGCACGAGGATTAATTGTTGTGGTTTACTTTGAAGTGAAGGGTGTGTGCTCACTGACAACCTTCACCATAATTACCCGAACTTACCACTACTTTGCAGGAAGAATGGTGTAAGATTCCCTTGAAAACCGTACAGTACCTGTATTCATCCATTCCGAGACGACTGGGCGCTGTCTTGTTGAATGCCAACGGTTTTTCTACACGGTATTAACATGGTAATGTCTTGTGTTTTGGTGTTTCCATATTTTTGCCCAGCAATGTACTCTAGGTTCAAATTCCTGTCCGGTCGTCCAGATTTAGATTTTCCGTGATTTCTCTAAATCGCTGAAGATGAATGTGAGGAAGATTCCTTTCGAAGGACACAGTCAATTTCTATCGACATTTTTCTGCTGTCCGAATTTGTGCTCTGTCATTAATGATCTCGACAGGGCACTAACTCCTAATTTTCCTTCGTATCGGATTTATGGCGGAGACAGATAAGTAAGTTTTACACTCTCGATTAGGTCACTGTAAGAGATGCAGTTATAATGTTTTAATTGTCATCTCGAAAAAAAGCAAGACGTGAGCATCAAACATGTGTTGCATATTCAGCTATCAACGTTGCGGATATTTCCCAACGTTGGATGGTTTCTCCAGTCAGTCTAGCCAATAGCCCTATGTCGGAAAGATGGATAATAACAATAGGCCAACAAACTATCACTGTAGCCTCCTGCCGATCTACAGGTGAATAGCTGCAGGGTGGGACGTAGATGAGTAATAATATTTGCTGTTAACATATTCAGGCAACAACGCTGCACATTGGATGACTTGGTAGATACCTTGATTACAGAAGCCTACATTTTGGCTGTTCAGAAAACGCTCCACCACGAAAATCACCTCCATGTGTTTTTAGAAATGCCTGCCATGTAATTGTTCCTTCATCCAGGGAAAGAGGAAGAGGTCAGGAGAATATGGGATTATGTAAAAATGGATAAAAAAGGAATCCCCGAGATCAAGCTCTGAAGACCATGTGATAGTCGACCGACCGCCGTGTCATACTCATTCATCTTGGATGCAGTATGGAGTGGCATGGGGTCAGCACACTACATTTCTGGCCGTTTTCGACGTTTCGACGTGGAGCCGCGACCTCTCACTCAGGTAGCTCCTCAATTGGCATCACATGGCTGAGTCCATACCAGCCCAATTCTCCCACCAAGGAAACCTCCCTGGCAATACCAGAATCGAACCTCCATCCTCCGCATTAAGGTTTGTCAGACCGATCACTCAGTTACGGAGTATGACAGATAAAAATTGGTACAACAAAGATACAGCGTATATGCAACTATGCAGAACGAAAGAGCTGGGATGTTGTCATGGAGCAAAACCCCACTGGGTGGTTTCCCACCACACTTCGTGTTGAGAGTCTCTCCTTACTAATTGAGAAGATTATGGTGGTATCCTCCTGTGACGGTTTGACCCTCACAAGCTAATCTGTTAACATCACACCATAGCAATCTGAAAAACGCACCGCCAGCTGCATCCTCTTTCGTCTTTCAAACTTCTTTGACCACACTGGAAGCCTCACCTAACCACTATATTATACGATAATGCATTGTTGCCGTGCACTCCCACTATCGCAGCATGGATTATTCCAGCATGGTCCTTCTTAAAATGCAAAAAACGAATTACTGCATCACACTCCATAAGATCAATGAACTGAGCCATTTTGTTTTCGCTACTCTAATGGTGTCCTACGGTAGTATGAGGCGAGAATTTCAAAGTGTACCAGCAGTGCAGACATTTAACTGCAAACAAACAAAAAATAAGAATTATGGTAATTAAAATCTCATGACTGCCCTTCTCATGTGAAGTAATTTTGGCAATGGTGCTCTGGGCTTCGCTTCAAGAAGGTTCTACACATTTCTACACATCTCTGATGGTAAATGAATGTGTCAAAGGTGTAGCATACGGCTGGTGCCTCATGGTCCACACGCCACACAACAGAATGTTGTAGGATTGTGACGCCATCAGACACCTGCAAGTCGGCGGCGGTCATTCGCTGCAGTATTAGGGGCGCCACAGTCACTGCGGAACAGGCCATACCGGCTTGTGTCTACAACTTACGTCACACCAGACAATTTCCCTGTTTCCAATAGAACGAAAAATCAGTCCAAAGTTGCAAATTTTTACTTTTTGTTCACTCGTTGACTAGTTTAGGGCCGAGACCCATTTTCAGATAATCGTGACAAAGTCAAAAATGGCATTTCCGATGTCAAAAAATGTGCAATGAACAGTTACAGTGCATACAGTGTATTCCCCCGCCGGTCGGCGTTTATAGGACACTGCTCAGCAGCTCGCCAGCAGTGCGAGTTCCAGTGTGGACATCGACGTTCAACTACAGAAGTGCTACGAGTGTATGCAGAGTGTGCAGAGTACGATTTCAGAACCTCGGACAATGTTTCTTGATCGTGATGAACTGTTTACCTTGTACTTTCAAGAACTGTATCGTATTAATAACTTTGTTTCAGTAGATCAGATTGCCTTCTCTAGAAATCTGTTTCTGTTGATCGTGTTATTTTGTATTCACTAATGAAGTTCTATTATTAAGTTCTGTTGTTCGTGGTTACCAGATCTTCGTTGTCGGCGTCTTGTGCTCAACTAGACAGCCATTCTCTCTGCATCTTTCCATAGCGTTTTTTCGTCGGTCTGCTCCACGTTCGACAGACGTTGTTCTTGTTTCTCTTGGGTTGCATCTGGCTGTGCACACTTTGTTCTCTCCACTTCCGTGCTTCTGTTATATCATTGCTTGTTTTTCCTTGTCTCTGCCTCGTGCTAGAATCGCTTCTTTCCTTCAGTTCGGCTTGTTTCCTGCTTGTGGGGTTTACCTGCGCTGTCCATTTCTCTTGTCACTGTGGGATCGTTTTTCGCATTTCTTTCATTGGTATTTTTTACCATGGCTCCTTCCACGCTAGAACTTCCGCTTCCGCAGCTTTTCCAGTTACGGGGTCAACAGTTGCTGTGTTTGACCTAGAATACTGCTTGCAGCCTTGTTTAGTGGCGACGCCCCCATATGTTATGGACAGGACTACACTACTTCTGCATCATGCTCAGAAGTTCTTGCACACCTCAGAGTATCTTTGACATGCCTCGTCCATTCTGAAGTCCCTTTACCACAGGAGTGAAATCGGCTGCCTCTGCTTCATCCAGAATTTGACAACGTTACAGTTTCTTGGCCCACCTTCTTTGCTGCACTGTGTGGCCTCCTCTTTCTTACGATTCTCTCCTGGCCAGCTTCAGCCCACTGGCTATCGAACTCTATGCCGTTCATATCCCCCATTCTTGCCCTGCCTCCTCTGCCTCTGACCTGGCGCCATTAGCATTGGCACCTGCAGCTCCAGCGCCTCCAGTTCTGGCGCCTCAACGTCTGTCGCTAGCTCTGCTCCTCTGGCTCCTCCGCAACCAGACCAGTTGGAATCCCTCTCCATCAGATCCTCTCCTGTCCTTCCTGTGCCCTCACTGCGTGCACGCTGCATGGACATCTCCATATCCTGATCCTCAACTTTCAGCTTCTGCCTCATCTCCCATCTTTCTTCCTGTCACCACTTCTTCACACCCACCTCCAGTATCCTCTTTCACCTGTCAGACATCCTCATGTTATCGCCTTATTCTTCAGCAGGCACCTCCACAGCATGCATTCCACTCTTGATGGGGCCCTGTTCAGTGCCACCCTTACCTGGTCGCCACCCTTGGATGTCCTTCCTCGTGGCCACCTGCACCGGCTTCAAGGACTTCCTAGTGTTTCACCACAAGGCCCAGCCACGATTGGCAACCTGATTGCCCTTTCTCGACGATGGTTCTGCATGTCTCTTGTTCTTTCAGGGCTGCTCCTGACGTCATCCAGTGGTTCCTCCTGCTGGCCACACTGCTTGCTTCTTCTACTGGAAGCCCATGAGCATGGCCAACCTTCTTTCTGTGGCAGCTCACTGCTCTGTGATTCTCCCACCACTTGTGACAGAGTCACCAATGATCACCCAGGGTGTTTCCCACCCTCTGTCTCACTGGGATCTAGTGATCACTGTGCCCTCTCCCACGGTTCTTGGTCTCTGCTTGTGACCCACTGTTGCAGCTCACACACCAGATGCCTGCCATGACCTGTTCTGGCACTACTGACACTCTCACCATTGGCTGCAGCACTACTGGCATCCTCTTTGCCTTTGGCTGCACACTAGAGGCTCACCACCACTGGCCCACATGCTGCCGTCCCACATGTCACAATTTGGCATGCTGCTGACCAATGGGCTGCCAGTTCACATTCCACCTGTCGACATGCCACTGGCCCACATGTCACTGGCCCCCATGCCACCAGCCCACATGCTGCTGGCCAACACACTACCGGCCTGCACACTGATGGGCCACATGCAGCCAGCCTGCATGCTAGCAGCCCACTTGCCACTGTCCACTATCGACTCTTCATGGTGTTTCCTGTGCCACTGGTCCAAGCTCCTGGATGCCAGCACCCTCTCAGCCTGATTATGCCAACCCTTTGCTCTCAGTTGCATCTGCTGTTTGCTCCTTGTCTCCTATGTCAACATGGCTCTTCATCCTGTCATTATTCCTGCCTATTGATGGCATTTCGTAACCATCCTGCAGACCCTGCTTCCTTCCCTGGACATTTTCTCTTCTAAGTGTCCCCCTCACTTGTATTGTACAAGGGGATGTTTTTCTTTTCCCAATAGGTACCTTCGTAGCATGACACACACTTTTTTTGAAACCACATTCTGTGCCATTCCGCCCTGGTTGTGGGTCCAAGATGACTCTGATTGTGGTCGTCTGCTACATCCTCCAGGGTCTTCCCCTCTCGGCAGAGCCCCAGCATCTACTCTTTGTCCCCCTCTCTGCCGGTGCTCCTGTTCTGTGGGCTACTTCTCCCAAATGGCTCCACCATCGTCTCTATGGTAGAGATATTTGGCTGTCATCTCCACCACAACCACCATCTATACAGTGAGATGGCTTTGCCATCTCCGCTAAAGGGAAGAAGAACGTGACATATGACTTATGCCTTATGAGACTGCCACATGCGACACAACAGAGTGGTATGGTCGATGAGATGGAGTTGGCACAGGTGCAAACGAAGCTGATGTCACTATGACAATTTGGTGCTGATGTCAGGAAGTGCTTCTGATGTGCTGTTAGCTGTGGTAATGGAGCAGTGCACATGCTATCATATTGGTAGCTGCATTGGAACTGACCAATAGTGGAAGGTGTTGCGTCAGATGTGATGATAGCTGGAAGGGCAGTCGCGGCAGTGGCGGATGACAATACGAAGTACGCTCCATGTTATGGCGGATGGTCCCACGCTGCTCGATTCAGACGACAATTACAGGAAACCACACAGATGACAAAAATAGGGGGAGATGATAACGATGTTCAGCGAAGAGATGGAAGACGCTGTTGATGAAAACGGCCGAAACACGGGTCAGTGGACAGTGACGAAACTTAATCTTGTCGTGAACAGCAACCCTTTAGTCAATGAGCTGTTTCAATCTCGGTTGTATGTCATTTGTTTCTGTGACTATTTTCCCAGATGAAAAACAGGTTTAGTTGTCCATTCACTTGGTTATGCCTTCTCCATAGCAAAATGTATTGTTTACTCGTCTAACAGAGATGACGACCCATTGCGGGGGGGGGGGGGGGGGGGGGGAGGTGGGTGAGATTGTGTATACCATGTAGTACATTTCACGTATAGGTCTAGTGCAGATCGCGTGTATATTGAAGACTATTTTTCCACTGTGGTGCTATATTATCAAGTCTTTAAATTGTGCAAAAGCAATCAA
Source organism: Schistocerca serialis cubense (assembly GCF_023864345.2). Lineage (NCBI taxonomy): Eukaryota > Metazoa > Arthropoda > Insecta > Orthoptera > Acrididae > Schistocerca > Schistocerca serialis. The sequence continues at coordinate 795,816,804 of NC_064638.1, forward strand.
CGACAAGACTCCCCATCAAAAGCCCTCTGGTGGTGGAGGTAGCTTTAGTTTGTCAGTGTTTGTTTGGTAATGTTTGTGCCATACCAATAGTTTCATATTCTCTGGATCATTTGTACGATAAACTGTAATGATGTGGAGCAAGTCAATTTACACACACATTGCAGATTAAGTTTTGAATATGGCTACAACCTGAACAATTATAAAGTTTTACTTGTTTCTATTTTTTGTAATATACAGATCTGAGTTAGCAATTCCTAGCTACCACCTTTTACACATTGAAGTGCTGTAATAGAAATTCTTCTACAGAATAGAAGGTGTTGTCAAGGAGAAACTATTTTAGTTTGTTCTCAAATTTTTCTGTGCTATCTGTGAGGCATTTTATATCACTGTCGAAGTTAGCAAAAATTTTAATTTCAGCATTGTGCACCAATTTTGTGCTAAGAACGATCTTAATGTGTGTAACGAAGATTATTCTCCAGTCTAATGTAATTGTGTATACCATGAACTGTAGTCGATTATTTACAGCATACTTCATTAGGGAATAAGTATACTGTGAAAAACTAGTCATAATGCCCAATTGCTTAAATAGATGTGTACAAGATAATCGTGGATGTGCACCACTTACTACTCTTAACGGCGCGTTTTTGAGCAATGAAGGCTTTCTTGAGTTATCCAAGAACATTATTCTATATGAATTTATTGAACGAAAATTTGCAAAATTTGAGTGTCAGCGTACTTATTTGTCTCTCCCCCAGACTTGCAAAGATTCTAAGTGCAAATGTGGCTTAACCAAATTGTTTTAAGAGTTCCAAAACGTGATTTTTCCGAATTAAATTTTCATCAATATGTATACCTAAGAATTTTGATGCTTCCACCCACTTATTATTTCTTCACCATGTGGAACACTTATCAATGGTGCAGTATCCTTGATGTGCAGCACTGAATATGTTGTGTCTTTTTAAAACTGAGGATGAGTCCTTACACATTGAACTAGTCAACATTAGTTACTATTTCTTCTGTTTCCGTATGTATGCTTGGATACTGGTGTCGTCTCCAAAAGGAACTAATTCTAGTTGTTGTATATTAGACAGAAGATCGTTTACATATATGAGGAACAATAGCAGATCTAAGATTGAGCGTTGGGGAACCCCGTAGGTGATTTCTCCCCAGTTATAATAATGTCCCCAGACTACATTGGTTGGGTTAAAAAGTACAACTACTGCATTCTTTCGATGACATTGTCCATTGGTTGGCTATATTATCAGTCCCAAAAAACATCAGTTTATCTACGAGAGTATTCTGATCCACACAGTCAAATGCCTTAGATATGGCGCAGAAAATGCCAGCCGCCACTAATTTATTATTTAATGCTTGTAAAATTGGTGAGCGAGCAGGTAAATGGCATTCTGAGTTGAATCTCTGAAATCCAAACTGTGATTTGCTGAGGATATTATTTCTGCCCAGGCGAGACAATATTCTACAATATATTACCTTTTCAAAAATTTTGGAAAATGACGTCAGCAGTGAAAAGGGTCACTAGAGATTGACATCTCTGCTTTCGCCTTTATTATAGAGTAGTTTGAAAATAGCATATTTTGGTCTCTCTGGAAAAATTCCTTGAGTTATTGATGCATTACAGGCATATTATATGGAAACAATTCTTTATTACTCTACTGGAAACTCCATCAAAACCAGACGACGTTTAATTTTTTAGAGAATACATAATTTCCTTAATTTAAGAAGAAGAAAAGTTGGTGATTCATGCGTATGATTGAATTCATTTGTGAGTGGAGTTCTGTAAGTCCAAAACTGATGACGCATTGTGAATATGAAGATGGTAGATGAAGACATCTGAGAGGAATACTCCAAATATGTGTATTAGTAAATACAGCTGAACGCCCGAAATGTCTATGTGGAAATCTAGATCACAAAAAGGGAATCTAGTTCTTTTGCGAATAATTATACTACACGAAGTTAAGTAACTACTGCTGAAATTTTCTAATTAGAAATGCGACTCTACCAAACCACAAACATCACTGGAGGCACACAATGGGAAGCATATTGGCTGAGAAGTACTTTGAATACAGAACCTTGCAGGGTCGTCTGGGACATATTTTTAGTGTAATTTTGTGTTGTCTATTTGTTTTTGTGCGGTATATACCTGTACATTAAGTCATGCCTTCAGAGTAGTGTCTGTTTTCTCAGTAATTAAATATCTGATTATACAAACACGTATTCCAAATGTATGGACTGGTTAACTGGAATGACGCAGTCTTCACCATTATACAGACTGTTTAATTGGAAACGAATTTGAAAGCTGTAAACAGACCAATGTCAAATTCTTCTGTAGAAAATGTAAACATATGATTTGCATCAGAATTTGACCACAATCTGTGAACCAGGATCTCAGTGTAACTGTAGTTAACTTCATCTATCGTTCCTGAACGCTTCCTGTGTTTGTGTACTGGACAAGTGATAGATACGGTAATCGCCGATGTATGGTTATCCAATGGTGATGTTTAACAATAACTGACGCCGCTAATATGTTCTGTGTAAGACCATCCACCAGCTATAATTCTGTGTTACTAAACAGGTAGTCCCCTAGTTTCAGTTGCAAGTTGCCTATCTGTCAATTTCAAAGAGCAACAAAAAATTGATTTTCAGTATTTAATATAATTATTGCTATATATAAAAATTTAAAAATTTAATCTACTTATTGAGAGATATAATCTTACTTCATATATATCTAATCTTAACACAATGAATCAAATATTGAAGTTATACATTGTGTGTATGCCTTGAGGCAACTTAACTCACAATGCGGAATGACCCAGAATATATTCACCCAGTATTTGAGAATATGAGCATCTAACGACTTCCAACAAACTTGACACATAATTTCAAACCGCTTCTAAACTTCTTCTCGCTGATGCTCTCACAACATAATGAAAGGAAATAAGTTTGTCGCTTACTATATTTTTGCTGTTAATGTAGTAGAACATCAGTATCAGCCATGATCTTTTAATTTATTACTTCTTTCCTACTATCTATATCCGCTAAAAATTTTGCAGATAGTATCCACACATGCCTGTAAAATTATACTAATGTGAGATACAGCTCAGGAGATCCGACGTCGTAAACATTGAGGTGGCGGAAAAACTACCTTTTCTTCAATGGAGCGCGTCGTCAGCCATATAATTTATTAATCTATTTGTAAAGTAATCATACGTTTGAAGGTGTTTTATACACGGGATTTCGATTCTATAAAGAATCGGGGGTTTCTTTACTGGTTTCTTCTTAACTAGTTAAACATTACGTGCTTATTACGAGAAATTCTAACCTATAATTACTGTTTATACTTCATTTTGTCGCTCATTTCTTCTCCCCATTAATGCCACGACCAGCAAGGTATTTTCTCGGTACCTCGGCATCTCTGTAGCTACTGATATGAATTGTGTTCAGACTTTACTGTGTAATGTTTTCCTATTGGCTCATTCAGGCCTTTGGGCATTTAATTCCTAAGCTGCTTCACAACATAACAACATTATAAAAACTGTTAACACGTTAACATTTCAGACTATCATGTTTCGATTTCGTTTATTCAATCTAGTTTTAAGTTTTTAGTTGTTTCACAGTATTTAAAGCAACTTGAATACTAAAGCACCCCCCACATGTGTCGGCCGGTCCGCAACAGACTTGTTCTGTCTTCCCCAAAATACTAGTAGAATGGGTCTCTCGTGTCCCCTTCGAAAACAAACAAGAGAACGTCCATTAGGACTCTATCTCTTTACATTCTAAGGTGCCAGAAACCAAACCGAAGCTCAGTTCGAGGCAGATGGGGGAAAGATCATTTTATTGTTTTTTAAAAGAGACTGTTTCGTATTTGTCTGAAATGCGCTGAAAATCCTAAACCAGCAATTATTATTTATACGAGAAGCAAAGTTAAGTAGTTGATATCGTAATTCACTATCGAATTATTTTTAAGTTGTGCAATAAATTAGACAATGATTTTCTTTGCAACTCCCTCCCTCTGTCGCTCTGTATCCTCCAGTTTTTTACGTCTCTGAATGGTGCTTCTGATTTCTTCATAGCAGAGAGGAGTCTCGCAGAAATTATTCAGTGTGAAGCTTCACACACATAGCCGAACGATCTGTCATTACGCAGCGCTGCGCCTATACAAAAAGCTGCAAAGTAAAGAGTTGGATCTAAGGAAACGAGTACGTCGTTACATTGGAGGAAAGGATGGAGTAAGAAGGGAGGGGTGGAGAGGGCCTGCGGCTGATATTGGCTGGACGCCAGAGGAACGCTGTGGAGCAACAGGGCAGCACCAGCGCCGCGTGGCGGCCGTGGAGGGAATGATTAGAGCCGCCCTCAGCCATTGAATTCTAGTCTGGTGTTGGGTTTAATTCTGCAAATACGGGGAGAGCAAAATAATACTTGCCCGGAAAAGAATTACAGTGAGAGATTACTCTGGATTGACTCTTGTTAATGAACTTCAAGATTTTTATTCACTAAGGGGGCTCATTCGCGCCAATTTTACCACTAAGTTTTGTATCGCAGGCTTTGCTGGAGGTTTTGTCAAAACATTTCGGGCCTTATACTCTTATATCAAATTGTGCTTCGCATAGCACTTGGCAATGCACACAAGCTGTCTTATTGTGAGCACTATTTTGTGCTGCGTTCAACTGGTGGCTGAGCACGTCTGCTCCTCTTACTCACTCAAACGTAATGGCACAGCGAATTACTCAGGACTGAATACTGGTATGTGGGAGATACGAGGACCTAGATGTCTACAAACACGTCATGCAATTCCGGTAAATTGATGACAGAGAGCTGGCGCCTGATGGTGTCTTAGATGTATTCCGTCGGTCTTAGATCTGGAGATTTTGGTGGATAAGGCGTCAACACAATTCATTATTCTGCTCCTCAAACCGCTCTAGCACGATTCTGACCTTCTGACACGGTTATCCTGCTGGCAGTTGCCATCACCTTCAAGAAATGGTTCAAATGGCTCTGGGCACTATGGGACTTAGCATCTGAGGTCATTAGTCCCCTGGAACTTAGAACTACTTAAACCTAACTAACCTAAGGGCATCACACACATCCATGCCCGAGGCAGGATTCGAACCTGCGACCGTAGCGGTTGCGCAGTTCCAGACTGAAGCGCCTAGAACCGCTCGGCCACACCGGCCGGCCGGCAAGGAATACATCAACCGAGAAGAAATGCTGGTGGTCCACAGAAATGTTCACATAGTCCACAGCTATCACGGTGCCTTCGATAGAAACAACAAGTTCCATGAAACCTATGTGAATGTCTTATGTAGCATAATTACTGCCCCGCTAGCCTTTTAGATGACGCAGTGTACGTTTCGGGCAGCCTTTTGCCTGGACGACGTCTGCATACGAGCACCGCCCAAGTGTAACAAGAAACATGAGTCATCCGATCACACGACTCGATTCCATTTATCCACGGTCCTACATTGATGACGCCGTGCCCACTACAACTGACGATGCCATTGCGTTTAAACAAGGGAACCCTGGGGGTCATTTGCCGTGGGGCCTCGAGTTCAGCAACGTGTGCTGATCGGTGTGCTCCAGTGTGAACCAGCACTGAACTCGTTATCATCAGCCACAAGACGCCACCTGTTCTACTTTACAGAGCAGGCAAGCTGTTCTCTGATGATGCATGGAAATCCAACACCCTGTCGTCTATTCATGGTTTCACTCTCCTTCAGCTACTTTCGATGGACGCTCGCCACAGTGAAACGTGAACACCCAATCAGATTCACCACTTGCCTGATGGTCGTTCCCAGATGCCTTTTGTCGAAGTGGCTTATGTCAGTGGAATTCACCATTTGTAACCCGTAACATTTGCTAGAATGGTTCCTCATTGTTGTTGTCGCAATCTTGACGTAGTAACTCTTGACTTTATGGGGTCCTACAGTGTTGAAGGTGGGTAACTATGCCCCCAAACTCTGTTGTGGGATGTTTTCTTCCTCCTCCTGTGATTGGCCTGACGATGTTTCTTCGTCTTGTAAACAGTTCCTGCTCTTCATGAAATTCATTTCTGATGGAGGTGAGGCCAAAGAGTGGTGTATGGGCACTGCATCCAACTTCCAAGCATTCACGTACATTGATTGGGAGAGCGGGCAGACTTGTGGTGAAAGAGCTCCATCATCTCTCAAAATATCTCCCACAGGGCTGGCACCTGGCTGATCAGTTGGAGCTCATTATTTGGGAAGCCGTTGGACCGATGCAGGTTTGAGCTAAGGAGCCTTGTTCTGCTTCCTCAGCCCAATGCTGTCCCTCTGCAGGAATCAGTCGCTGAGTGATAGATAGCGCCTGCGTCTTCTAGCCATCGTACTTCAATCTCCACTTCATCGCCCACTATGTGGAGATGCTGCAGGGTCGTTGAAAATGATGTTATAAATTGACAGCTTACATGCTCTGAAAGTAGAGGGCTGTATCATTGGCATATTGGCATAGAGGGCCATTTGGACTTGAGGAGGGGGGGGGGCGATACTTGGCATTTACGCTGCGTACAGAGTTTACAACAGTGGACTGACGACTGACCCTTGAGATACACTGGCCACGAGATGGAACTCTGTGGATGTTGTGTAGATGCAGACAAAGAATGGAGAGTAGAACAGGTGGAACTCTGGTAGGGCCACCTCCATGGCGAGGACTTTACAGATGAACCCCTCATGTTGAACCGAGTGACAGATTCTCAAGGCATCAAGTATGGCCCTGAAGTATTCCATTGAGAACATCAATAGCCTCCTCCACAAGGTGCAGTAGCTGGTGTGTTGCGGGATGCCCTAACTTATCTTGGATCAGTCATGCCATGTGACGAGCAGATTCTCTCAGTCTGCTGATTACCACTACCAAACTGATGGGTTGGATGATGTTCAGAAGCCAAAGATTCGTTCTGGATTTGGGAATGGCGATAATCTCAGCCTTCTTCCATCCATCTGGGTACCTCTCTGTGCAGAAGGTGTTCGTGAAGACTACCATCAGGTGATGGTGATCAGTGATGGTGGTGTTGGTGGGAGGGGGGAAGCAGTTGTTTGAGCAGTTTCTTCATAAACTTTTCAGGTCCTCCTGCTTTCTGGAAGTTAGGTGATGAAGATGAAGTGCCATCTCTTCTTCATAAACTGCTTTCAGCTGCTGCTCATCTTCATCAGCTGCCAGGAAGACAGGGAGCTCTCATTCGAGGAGAGCGATGTGATCTAGTTTACTTGGGTCACTGATAGGTGTAATGTTGTCCTCAAAGAGGCAGTGAGGGCATTGTCCTTAACAGATGGTTCACTGACGACATTTTGACCAAGTCGCAGCGATAGATGGTGGTGGCAGCGTAGGAACACTCTTGCAGCTGTCCATGCCATTTCATGTTGGACCTGTAGCATTGCAAGGTGGTTGGACCTGCCCTGTGGGTAGTGCTAGTCGACTGTGGCTTTGATCTCTATCGTATCCTATTCAGCTGCTGCTCAGTGGCTGGTAACCATTCCAGCCACTCCCAGAAGACATGGTTCTTTTCTGTGATTACGACCAAGATGTGCAGAGGCAGTTATTGGAGCAGTCTGAAGCGTCCTGGCAGCGAGATGGTGTTGTGGCAGAAGCAGCTTCCAGAGCCCATTCCGTGAGATGCCAGCTGGATGCTTCACTGCTGATCTCATTGGAGTTAGGTGCAGTGCCAAGGACCTCAGATAGCTGCTCTCTGTACCCATCCCAGTCGGTGAAACAGTTTCGAGACCACAGAAGTGGTGGGATTCTACCTGTATTCAGGTCGATTAGTATAGGCACATGGTCAGAGCTGAAGACACACTGAGTGCTTGTGGAATAGACAAATGGTAAGCCATCAACAGGAGCCATGTCAATCATGGATGTCCAGCATGTGTCCATTCGTTGGGTGGATTGTGACAGCTACTATACTGAACGAATCTGTAGTGCAGAGAACCTACCTCCCAATGAAGTTAGTGCGATGGGAGTTTCATGCCTTATATTTAACACTGAATTCTCCCCAGTCAAATACTTTGCCTTGGGAGAAAGAGGAGACTTTCCATGTCAGATGGTTCCAGCAGAGAACTAGCAGGATGGTATGCTGCCACAATGACTATGTAATGTGGTGATGACAATGGTAGACCCCATTCTTTGCAGAGGCAGGTGTTTTGTCTGGTGATGAGCTGCACAAATAAACAGTTGTCCCACCATCAACTGTACACCTGTTTGTCTGGTAACAGAAGCATGGCAGCTTGGACATCCAATCCCAGCTGCAGATGGAGCTCGTTTATCGGAGACACATCAATGGCTTCCTCACGCAGGAATAGCTGCAGTTCTCTTCTCAAACGCCTCCATTAATATCCAGATCCTTGAATGGAGTACCTAGTCCCCTGATTTGACTGTAACTCATGGTGTAACACTTTCGTCATTGTATTTTCGCAGTTGTACGCAGTGCAAATATGAAATGCATATTATTGGGCACAAACATAATGACCGTTTGCACAGTAATGTCTGTTTCATGCAGCAGGTGGTAATATTTAAATGTGTTTTACTGGATCGAAACAGTTTTTTGAATGTGTATCCCTGTTTTGCTGTAGCTTGCAAGAAGTACTGCTCGTGCGGGTGAAACGTCAGACAGCAAAATCCTTCTTGCATTACAGCATATTCTTCAACAACCAATTACGTTCTGCGATTCTACGTTTCCTTTTCGCTGTTGATGTAAACAAAAGCACTTAGTCTGATGTCTGAAACACAGATTGGTACCATTTCACGCTGTATTCATGATACCACGACGCTCAAAATCAAACTCACCCTCAGAACAACTCCAGTGCCTAGATCTGAACTAAATCCTTGTACAAGGGGCGTTCAGTAAGTAATGCAACACATTTTTTCTGACAGCAGTTTGGTTTTATTCAAGATTCCAGTGCACAATGTTTTTCTGTACTCTCTCGGCTGCGAAACCCTTACTCTGAGGGCCTATATGCCCACATGGTACCATTTTACTGGTCGACGTCGGACCCAGCGTCATGCTGCACCAAGAACCTCCTCATCATACACGTACTGCTCGCAGCCGAGTGCATCCTGCATTGAACCAAAGAGATGGTAATCGGAAGGTGCGAGATCGGAACTCTACGATGGATAAAGAAGAATAGCCCAGTGGAGTTTTGCTAACTCTTCTGGTTCGCAGAATTGTGTGAGGCTTTTCGTTGTCATGGAGAAGGAGGAATTCGTTTGCATCATTTCGGGCGAGAGTATCCCCACGCTCTAACACTGCGAGAGTCACAACTGTGTGCGGAGGGCACGCGGGGGACTGGACACGTTGGCGCAGTCTTGTTGCGCTGAACACAGACGCCACGCCCAACGACTCGCCGTGCTTTTCTTCACTGGCAGGTCTCTGTACACATACTGCAGGGGCCTATGAATATCTGCGATGCTCTAGTTTACCTCCAGAAGAAATTCAATGACAGCGCTCTGCTTGCAACGCACCTTCATTACATACGCATTTTTGGAGACTACGTATAACGCCGCTATCTATCGGAACTTCATGATGTCCCACAACAAATCCGGAATTTTGTCATGCGAATTTGGCCGAGAAAAAGCAGTCTTGCATTACTTACTGAACGCCGCCTCCTTTATGGTTGATTTACTTGGAAGCAATGCTGAAAATTATGAACGTGATACTTATTGCCATATTTACGTAGTATAATGTAATATATTACGATCAGGTGTAGCAGACAGGAAAGCTGGTTATGCGATCTAAAAAGGCCAAGGTCCATAAATGTAAAAAATATAGTTAACAGTTCGCTTGCCAAGAAACAGTGGAAGAAGCGTATGACTGCTGCGGAAGACCAAATTTGCGGTCATATTTTTACCCGCAGCGGCAGGACAGCTGACAGCAGCACGTATCGTCGTTTGCGCAACACGGTACCAAAGGGGCTCGGCGGGCCGCCAGTCACGCCCTGTGTAATACCCGTGCAACACAGAATGCTCCTGTGCGCCTGCTGCTGTCGCTCTTACTTTTTGTCTCTCTCGAGTCTCCATCGCCACCGGCTTCACGGATCAGCGCCGACTTGTACACTTTGCAAGCAAGCTAAAGCGAAACGGCTGCAGAGAAAATGTAAGGAAACTGATTCACTAAACAGGCAATTCGAAGTGACCTTCGGAAAATTTAAAATCTAAGACGTCAACGTCAAGAGTACAAAAGGAATTCAGTTCACGATTAAATACAGAGAAGAGAGCAGCCAGATGAACAGAGTATGTTGGAAAAAGAAAATAAAGTAAATGAACCATCACAGATGTATCAGCACAGAAATTTTCGGTGCAACACTTACGCCATCTTCATGTCCGCTATAAACCAAAAGAGTTCTTCCACTCCTTGGCCCATGTGTCGTTGGACCCACATAATACTAGTTGTCCAGGTCACACACATCCCTGTGTATACTCTACAACGTCTGGCCGCCACTACCAGTATTGGCAGCACGTTGTAGAGTATACCCTCCAACAACAGTACCGGTATATGTATTTCAGTGTCAGAGATATTAGCGATTTTAGTTTGTGACTTTCGACTCTTTCTTTTCCGAACCAGGGACCCTTATCTCAAACTGATACATTTGTCCATCATCCTCCAAAGATTTAAACTCACATTTACAGGCGCCGGCGACTGTAGCTTTGACGCTCTGTAGCGTCGTTGGATTACGTTTCCGGACATGGGTTGCTACGTAAAATTTGATATACTAAGTCACTCTACAATCTCTAGAAATTTGTAACATGAATTGTGAAACACGCGGTAGGTGGTGCTGTGATGTCTCTCTGACAAGGAAGCAGAATCTACATCTACATCTACATGGATACTCTGCAAATCACGTTTAAGTGCCTAGCAGAGGGTTCATCAAGACAACTTCACAACTCTCTATTAATCCAATCTCGTATAGCGCGCGGAAAGAACGAACACCTATATCTTTCCGTACGAGCTATGATTTCCCTTATTTTGTCGTCGTGGTCGTTTCTCCCTATGTAGGTCGGTGTCAACAAAATATTTTCGCATTCGGAGGAGAAAGCTGGTCATTGGAATTTCGTGAGAAGATTCCGTCGCAACTAAAAACGCCTTTTTATCATGCCCAGCCAAAATCATGTGTCATTTCTGTGGCACTCTCTCCCACATTTCGCGATAATACAAAACGTGCTGTCCTTCTTCGAACTTTTCGATGCACTCCGTCAGTCCTATCTGCTACGGATCCCACACCGCGCAGCAGTATTCTAAAACCGGACGGACAAGCGTAGTGCATGCAGTCTCCTTAGTAGGTCTGTTACATTTTCTACGTGTCTGCCAATAAAACGCAGTCTTTGGTTAGCCTTCGCCACAAGGTTTTCTATGTGTTCCTACCAATTTAAGTTGTAATTGTAATACCTAGGTATTTAGTTGAATTTGCGGCTTTTAGATTAGACTGATTTATCGTGTAACTGAAGTTTAACGCGTCCTTTTCAGCAGTCATGTGGATGACCACACACTTTTCGTTATTTAGGGTCAAGTGCCAATTTTCGCACCATTCAGATATCTTTTCTAAATCGTTTTGCAATTTGTTTTGATCTTGTGATGACTTTATTAGTCGATAAAAGACAGCGTCCTCTGCAAACAAGCTAAGACGGCTGCTCAAATTGTCTCCCAAATCGTTTATATAGATAAGGAACAGCAAAGGGCCTATAAGACTACCTTGGGGAACGCCAGAAATCACTTCTGTTTTATTCGATGACTTCCCGTCCGTTGCTACCAACTGTGACCTCTCTGACAGGAAATCACAAATCCAGTCACATAACTGAGACGATATTCCATAAGCACGCAATTTCACTACAATCCGCTGTGTGGTACAGTGTCAAAACCCTTCCGGAAATCCAGAAATACGGAATCGATCTGAAATCAATTATCAATAACACTCAACACTTCATGTGAATAAAGAGCTAGTAGTGTTTCACACGAACGATGTTTTCTAAACCCATGTTGACTGAGTGTCAATAGACCGTTTTCTTCGAGGTAATTCATAATGTTCGAATACAATATATGTTCCAAAATCCTGCTGCATATCGACGTTAACGATATGGGCCTGTAATTTAGTGGATTACTCCTACTACCTTTCTTGAATATTGGTGTGACATGTGCAACTTTCCAGTCTTTGGGAACGGTTCTTTCGTCGAGCGAACGGTTGTATGTGATTGTTAAGTATGGAGCTAATGTATCAGCATACTTCGAAAGGAACATAATTTTGATACAGTCTGAACCAGAAGACTTGCTTTTATGCAGTGATTTAAGTTGCTTCACTGCTCCGAGGATCGCTTTTACTAATTTTTTCAATTTCTTTCACAGGCCATTGGCAATTCGTTGCTCTTTGTTGTACTTTTATTTGTTGGATTTTGTATTGTCTTTGTCTCATTTGTGAATAATTGTGACTTGTGTAAAAATGCCGCGAAAAAGTATTAATAGTACATCGTGAGGTGTAATGAATGAAATTACCGATTTAAATAACTTCACCGATAGTACTTGTGACACACAGTGCAATGATGACAATCCTGCGTTTACTGACAGTCAGTGCGTTCCAACCACTAATGATGATTTTTATCTTAATGATGAACAAACGAACTCAATTGTGTCCTCTGTTAATTTGACGACAATTGATGACGCGGGGCGTTCTGTTGCAATGAGCACTGCCCAGCTTAACACAACCGGTCTGCTAAATTCACGTGACGAACAGACAAATTTTTCTAATGAAAATTAACAGGATACTCAAAGTAGGACGGATTTATTTAATTCCGAAATAGTGACTGACAGTGTACATTCGACTGGCAAACCTTTTTGTAAATTACAGAATGACCAAATGGTCACACAAAACGTGACAATTGTAGGTACGCAATCAAACAGCACAGATAATAGAGTAGGTAATAATGGCTTGAATCAAATTATGGCAATATTGCTACAACAGAGTGAAAAATTCAAACAACTTGATGAAATTAATAAAAAATAGACAATAATAATGAAGATCTCAAACAACTTAGTGAACAGGTCAGACAACAGAGTGAAGATAACAAACAAGATAACGAAAAACTCAAACAACACTTTAATGAAAAATTAGACAACAATTCCAGACAGCTTAGTGAACAGATCAAACAGCTTAATGAAAAACATGACAGCCTTAATGAAAAATTAGACAACAATTCTAGACAGCTTAGCGAGCAGATTACAGCCATTGCCGCGCAGTGTCATGACACTAAGGAACAGTTACGCGAGGAAATTGAGGCTTGTTCAAGAAAAAGTAGCGAAAAAATTAGATCTGTTGCTCAAGAATTAAGGGAAATGCAAACAGCTACAACAGAAACACTTAGAGACGAAATTAGCGGAGTCGCTAAACAATGCTCTGAAAAAGCAACACAATTACGCGACGAGTTTAAATTAATGACAGCAGAACTTTCTCGCACAATGGATGCAAAGATAGACGCGAAATTCGACCAACAGAACACTCAGATTGACGAACGTTTTAACCTTCACCTACAAAACAGTGATACGCGTTTCCGTAAATTTATACAGGATCAGAATAAAGTAAAACGACAAGTAATGGAAACAATCACAGCACAGAGACAAGAAGACAAAAGTAAATTGTTCGCGAAAGCAAAAACATACGTAGACAACAATATTGCTACAGTGTCCGACGAAATTAATACCATCAAACAGTCGAACATAGAATTACGTGATGAAATTTCTGATCTTAAATCAAAAACAGATACACACACAGCAGATATTCAGACAGTGACAGACAGATTCGAACAATTAGAACTAACACAGGATTCAGATGTCATGAAAGCTGACGTTAAAAAATTGAACGAAACCACACGTAAATTACAAAAACAGATTAATGCTTCTGACAGTAAAAACGATAATCAGGCAAAAATACTGACTGAAAAATATGATGAATTGGCCAGTCGTATTGATGTTATCGAAAGTAATAATGACAGCAAATCAGACGATACTGCACCGATTTTGTTTAACCAAACACCTGAATTCCAAAATTTACAGCAGACAATCAATGAGATCGATTCGTCTAATAACACATTGCGTAGAAAATTGTCAAGTTTACAGCAAGAGGTAACAGAGATAAAAAATATTTCAGTTAATAACACATCACAGCAGACGCCACTTTGCGAACATTTGTCAGACTCACGCAACGCGTATAATTTGGGTAATCTACAAAGAGTACGGGACTTAGATTCCGAACAGACACAGACAAATAGATTCTCTTACAATACTGAACCTGTTCTGTCATACAGAGACGATAATTTCGATTACAAACATTTTCTATCAGTGAGAAAATTTGAAGTATTTAAAAATGACAGAACACAGATTCACCCACTAGATTGGATACAACAATTTAGCTTTGCTTTTCCACTGACTTGGCCCGTAACGCACAAACTTGAATTTATTTGTAGTTTTTTGGAAGGCGAACCGGCAACTCGTATGAGACCTATCGCGAGACAATGCTACTCGGTATAAGAATTTCAGAATGCTTTTCTGTCAGCGTATTGGTTGAAGACGACACAGCGCGGAATTAAAGATCGGTTAATTAGTTTACCAAATTATGAGAACTCGAATTTTTCCACTGTCACGCAATTTTTTGAGCATATGGTACAACAAAACCAGTACTTAAGTGAACCATATAGTGAATCTGCACTCATTCAATTATGTATTTCTAAATTGCCATGATCATTAAGAGTGTCACTTTTAACGGGTCAGCAAAAAGAAAATATTTCGGCATTCAGGGATCTGTTGCAGCTTTTAGAAGTGCAGCAATCAGATTATTCCTTCGTAAACAAAAATTTTTCATATAATAACCAAGGCCAACAAACTTACAGTACTTATGATCAGCCACATAATTTCAATAGCAAAGGTAATAGACGCTTCAGGAACGACAACCACCAGAACTTTAATAGCAGACAAAATTTTAATTATCAGTATCGTCAAAATTTTCAGCAGCAGGGACCATATTTTAGTAACAATAGAGGTTTTTCACAACAACAGCAACAAAACCAGCCGGTTAGCATACCTAACCAACAATGTAATGCACAAGGTCAACCAAACTTTAATGTTTCGCCGCATGGACGTATAGTCCCTGGTACAACAAATAGTAACGCACGGCAGCAAGGAAATAACTACGTGCAGAAAACACAGTACTTCAATTCCTATCGCAATGCACCGTATAGGAATGACTATCACGACAGACGTAAAAATAATGAGCAAAATTTTCAGCGTACATTTAATAACAGTAGGTCTTATCAGCAGCAAGAAGATCAGCAACAACATATTATCATGAATGAACCCGACAGAAGGTATCATCCAGGGCGTAATACGCCTGGAAGAAATAACATAACAGTTCAAATAGTCGAAATGCCACAGAATCCTCCTGATAATAATAACACGTCAGATAGAATCTGACTAGATACAGTACAGGTCGCATCTTCCAATAACACAAGCACTACTTTAGACACGCAGAATGTTGTTCACGAAAATGTTATTACTTTTGACGACATCAGAGACACTCTTTTACAGGAAAGACCAGTTGTTCAAAAAACTATTTCACACCCTGTCATCGAAATTAAAATTGGTTCATCGAAATTTTCAGCAGTAATCGATTCCGGATCACCTATGTCAGTAATAAATGAAGAAACTTTCAACGAATGTAACAAGGAGAATACCTATCCTACATTACCATTAGGCAAAACGAAAGTGAAAGGAGCAGTATCGAGTAAAGGAGTAGACGTTAAATTACAGACACATTTATCATTTTATATTGCAGGTCACACATTTCACTCAAATTTTTGGATTGTTCCTTTATTGACAACAGACGTTATTTTAGGTACTAATTTTCTGGTACAACACGACGCAGTTATTGATTTTCAAAATTCCTATTTAATGTTGAAGGATGAAAATGTACAATTGGCTTTAGAATTCCAGCACTCTTTATCTGCAGAAGAACAAACAATTAATCGTACAGAGGTCACTTCTGCATCACGTAACATAGACTGTAATCCCACATTGTTCACAGATACGTACATACACAACTATAATACTCCAGACGAAGCCGACTATGACGTTATACAGATGATTTCTGATAAAGTTAAACAGAGCAGTGCAAATACAGACGACGAACGCACGCAACTACACAAAATTCTTTTACAGAAAGCTCCAGTTTTCGACAACATTCCTGGTACTATGTCCGGTTTTATGTATGAATTTCAAGTTAAACAGCACGACACATTTAAAGCCAAGCATTATCCCATTCAGTATATTTATAGAGAACAGGTTAAGAAAGAATTACAGGATATGCTTGACCAAGGAATTATTGAACCAGCAGTTAGTCCGTACATAAACCCGCTACATATTGTTAAGAAAAAGGATGGCTCACTTCGCCTCGTGCTTGATTCACGTCACATCAATGACATAATTACTAATGAAACAGATCGGCCACAGACATTAGAGGAACTTCTACAGAAATTTCACGGTACTGCTATTTATTCTACATTAGATCTGAAATCGGGATTTTGGCAAATTTAGCTCCATCCGAACTGCAGAAAGTACACAGCTTTTCCCTGTTTTGGTGACTTATCAAATTTGCAAATTACCATTCAGTTTAACTATTTCTTCAGCAGCTTTTATTCGCTTCCGACAGAACTTAAAGACAGAATCGCGACGTACGTAGACGACATTCTTATTGCAGAAGCTAACTGGACTGAACACAATCTGATTCTAGAACAACTGTTACAAACTTTTCGTGCAAAAGGACTCAGAGTTAATCTCAGTAAATCGCACTTTGGAAAAACTTCTATAAAATTTCTTGGACATGTAATTTCAGCAGAAGGCATTGCGCCTGATCCGGAAAAACTTCAAGCTTTACGTGACATTACTGTTCCTACAATGAAGAAGCAACTACGCAGTTTTTTGGGCTTAATTAACTTTTTTCGTAAATTTATTCATCACTCTGCTTTAGACACACCTAGATATGCCAATTGACAGGTAAAAACACTATTTGGTCCTGGGATAAGCAAGCACATTCTGAATTTATGAACCTGAAACATGCTTTGTTGAATGCACCACTTTTATCGCACCCAGATCTTACCAGAAATTTTTCCATTGCCACCGACAGTTCCAACACCGCTTTAGGCGTATATATTTTTCAGGAAATTGAAGAAGATGGCTCAACAGTAATTAAAAACATCGCATTTGCAAGTCGCATTCTGTCACCTGCTGAACGAAATTATTCTGTTACAGAACTGGAAACGTTATGTGTTGTTTGGGCTTTTACGAGATTTAGGCACTTTCTTTATGGAAGACATATCACCGTCTACACAGACCACAGAGCGATACAATTCTTACTTTCGGCTAAATTCACTCACGACAGATTAAGTAGATGGAAATTTTATCTACAGGAACTTCATTTTACAATTGTTCACATTCCCGGCACACAAAATGTTATAGCAGACGCACTGTCTCGTTCTCTCAGCAACAATCAGCAAGACATCGCAACCAACTTCTGTAAAGCAAATTTCAGCGTCATGTACATTCAACAAGTTGCATTCGAAAATTTTATTTCGTCGTCATTACAGGACATAGCAAAAGAGCAAAATAAAGACAACATGTGGAAAGAAATTAAACACCTCTGGCAAGATAGGAATAATGTTACGATTAGAAACCATTACACTGTACGCAATGACATTCTGTTTCGCCGCTCTCATCCTGACAGCAACAATTGGTTATTATGCATTCCCGACGAACTGGTTAACAAATTAATCTGGTATACTCATTTAAGTTACGCACATTACGGAGCCAGAAAATGTTTTCTTATACGGAGACAGAACTGTTATTTTGCCAACATGGAGAAACGTATACGACGAGTTTTAGCGTCATGTAAAATCTGCCAGAAAGCTAAGTCAGACACAACTTCACATATTCCTCCTTTATATCCCATTGTACCTGATAAATTAAGACATATGGCCGCTGTAGACATTTTTGGTCCGATTCCCAGAACTAATAGAGGTTTTTGCTACATCTTTGTCGCTGTTGAACTCACTTCAAAATTTGTTACTTTCACTCCGTTACGCAAAGCTACTGCTAAAACTGTTTCGAAAGCATTTGTAAAGCATTTTCTATTTCATGTAGGGCATGTGTTGAAAGTAATTTCCGATAATGGACCACAGTTTCGATCTGCTATATGGACATGTATGTTACGAGCTAGAAACATTTCTCCGATTTATATATCCAGGTGCATGCTTCTTCGAACCCTTGTGAACGATTAATGAAAGAAATTGGTAAACTGTGTAGAATATACTGCCACAAAAGACATATTGATTGGGACACACACACATTCCCATTCCAAGATGTAATTAATTCCATACCAAATGAATCCACTATGCTATCTCCGTCTGTTATACTGAAAAATGTTGAACCACCTAACAAAATTAAAGAATTAGTAAACTTTCCTACATCTCGTCGATTACGACACCACGAAATAATCGACATTGCGCTGAACAACATCAAACGTGCCGCAGAGCGCCGGAGAAGACAGCAAAAACAGGTTTGTACACGCCGTGACTTTCACATTGGACAGAAAATATTAGTACGTACACACTATTTGTCCAACAAAGGAAAAGGTAGGTGCAGTAAATTTGAACTTCTATACGCAAGTCCATATCGGATTTGCAGCATTCCTCACCCCAATGTTGCACACGTCGAAACTTTGAGAACCAGAAAATCCAAAGGCAACCACCATTGGTCAAACATCAAACCTTTTATTGAATAAAGACAGTTTATGATTTAACATGCTATAATGCCATTTTGCTACTTTTATGATCACTTATGCAATTATATTCACGTGACTACTTATTGATGATTATCGTATTTTTTCTTGGCAAGTGCCCGGCAAGGTAAGGTTAGCAGGTCGCTCTTCTTGTCGTTACATATCAGACTGTGCACATTTTTTTCCAGAGAAACTTACGTATCTTATGAATAATTATGCAATGCTATCTAGTGACATATTAATTTTATTAAATTTTCTCTCCATTAAAGTCTTTAATTTTCGCCTCTATTAACTACACGATATACAAGCTGAACACAACGAACGTCACATTTTTTGTCTTTCTTAGGTATATACGATTGTTTCATGTTTTGTTTGTATGCACTATGAAATAGTTAAGATATAGCAAACACCAGTTGACTTTAACATTTTGCCTTATGATATCTCAACATCGTGACTACTTTACTGTTACATTGTGATACACTGAGTACATTTTTGCCTCTGAAGACTATATAAGTTTTTCACATATTACGTTTTTTGTCATGTTATGCTGTATGCTTAATTATGTTACCATAAACCAGTCATTATTTAGTGAGTATATGATGTAAATGCAAGATATTAATCTTTGTTCATCAATTTCAGAAAGAAATGATGCGTGAAAGAAATAAATTAAACAAAATGGGAATTTCACCTTCGGAATGAGCGAAAGAGAATGCAATACTTCGTGATGAAGAGTAAATGGATCAGAATTAACAAGCATTAACAAGAATATACTATACACATCGTAGAATAGCAGTCTTAACTAATTTTTTCTTTCAGAATACAAGGCGATTGATGCAGGCTGTCAGACAGAACTACACATCTTAGTTTTAGTGATGAAATATGATAGAAATAAGGAATAGTTGTATAATGAGTAATGAAGTGATTTTTTGCAGATGATAATGAATGCTGATGAATAATGATGAAGAATATGCTACTATGGATAATGAAGTTTTTCTTTACAGGTGATGATAATAATGGAGTTATGATAATATAGATAATGAAGTGATGGATAATGAAGTTTTTTCTTTACAGATGAGGATAATGTGGAAGTTACGTATTTATGCTATGTAGCTATTTAAGTATTTGTTGCAGTTCGCTTTGACAGCAGGTGTTACCTTGCATAGTATAATGACTGAAGGTTTTGGAATGACAGCTATGGAACACATTTTTATACACATTTCACTACCTGTTAATTCGAAGTTCACTACTTTTCAGCATAAAATGCGTTTCTTCTTTCGGCTTAATAATCCATTTTTTTATATATTTTTGCAGGAGAAATTATTTATGAAATTAATGTGCTATAAGCAGTTGTTCATTAAATCTATGTCATTTATGAATGTGATTACATGTACTCTACTTGTTTCATAACCTTGCTACAGCTGACTCATGACGAATGACGTTACACATTTTCATTTACAGGAACAACCCAGAAGCAAATTTTTTTTTCTTCTTGCTTTCCCCTATAATTACCCAAAGCAATGCATTGCTAACAAAAAAAAATGTATTACCAGTCCCAAATAATGATACCAGTTTAAGAGAGTTACGAGTAATTCTGATTAGCTCTGAATAGTATGTCACTTGAATAATGAATGCATAAATACACTCCTGGAAATTGAAATAAGAACACCGTGAATTCATTGTCCCAGGAAGGGGAAACTTTATTGACACATTCCTGGGGTCAGATACATCACATGATCACACTGACAGAACCACAGGCACATAGACACAGGCAACAGAGCATGCACAATGTCGGCACTAGTACAGTGTATATCCACCTTTCGCAGCAATGCAGGCTGCTATTCTCCCATGGAGACGATCGTAGAGATGCTGGATGTAGTCCAGTGGAACGGCTTGCCATGCCATTTCCACCTGGCGCCTCAGTTGGACCAGCGTTCGTGCTGGACGTGCAGACCGCGTGAGACGACGCTTCATCCAGTCCCAAACATGCTCAATGGGGGACAGATCCGGAGATCTTGCTGGCCAGGGTAGTTGACTTACACCTTCTAGAGCACGTTGGGTGGCACGGGATACATGCGGACGTGCATTGTCCTGTTGGAACACTAAGTTCCCTTGCCGGTCTAGGAATGGTAGAACGATGGGTTCGATGACGGTTTGGATGTACCGTGCACTATTCAGTGTCCCCTCGACGATCACCAGTGGTGTACGGCCAGTGTAGGAGATCGCTCCCCACACCATGATGCCGGGTGTTGGCCCTGTGTGCCTCGGTCGTATGCAGTCCTGATTGTGGCGCTCACCTGCACGGCGCCAAACACGCATACGACCATCATTGGCACCAAGGCAGAAGCGACTCTCATCGCTGAAGACGACACGTCTCCATTCGTCCCTCCATTCACGCCTGTCGCGACACCACTGGAGGCGGGCTGCACGATGTTGGGGCGTGAGCGGAAGACGGCCTAACGGTGTGCGGGACCGTAGCCCAGCTTCATGGAGACAGTTGCGAATGGTCCTCGCCTATACCCCAGGAGCAACAGTGTCCCGAATTTGCTGGGAAGTGGCGGTGCGGTCCCCTACGGCACTGCGTAGGATCCTACGGTCTTGGCGTGCATCCGTGCGTCGCTGCGGTCCGGTCCCAGGTCGACGGGCACGTGCACCTTCCGCCGACCACTGGTGACAACATCGATGTACTGTGGAGACCTCACGCCCCACGTGTTGAGCAATTCGGCGGTACGTCCACCCGGCCTCCCGCATGCCCACTATACGCCCTCGCTCAAAGTCCGTCAACTGCACATACGGTTCACGTCCACGCTGTCGCGGCATGCTACCAGTGTTAAAGACTGCGCTGGAGCTCCGTATGCCACGGCAAACTGGCTGACACTGACGGCGGCGGTGCACAAATGCTGCGCAGCTAGCGCCATTCGACGGCCAACACCGCGGTTCCTGGTGTGTCCGCTGTGCCGTGCGTGTGATCATTGCTTGTACAGCCCTCTCGCAGTGTCCGGAGCAAGTATGGTGGGTCTAAAACACCGGTGTCAATGTGTTCTTTTTTCCATTTCCAGGAGTGTAGTATGCACATAATTTCGTTACTCTATTGAGATGACCAATGATTAATTAATAATGCTTTGTAACTGGGAAATGAATGCTACTGATTACTGTATTGAGATGACCAATGATTAATTAATAATGCTTTGTAACTGGGAAATGAATGCTACTGATTACTGTATTGGGATGACCAATGATTAATTAAAAATGCTTTGTAACTGTGAAATGAATGCTAATGCTACTGATTACTGTATTGAGAAGACCAATGATTAATTAATAATGCTTTGTAACTGGGAAATGAATGCTACTGATTACTCTATTGAGATGACCAATGATTAATTAATAATGCTTTGTAACTGGGAAATGAATGCTACTGATTAATTAATAATGCTTTGTAACTGGGAAATGAATGCTACTGATTACTGTATTGGGATGACCAATGATTAATTATCAACATTATTCTGTAATACTATGTTATTGACTACCTCATGTTTTAAGTAATGACTTCTGATGATTTGTAATTAGAGAATGAGTGCCAATGTTCTCTGTAAAACAATTAATGAACATTTTTCTGTAATACTGCATACATGGCACAGAAATGTTCAATGACTGGGCTATGAATGCCGCAAACCACTAATGTAATTCCCAATGAAAACTAGTATGTGACTTAATGTCCTTCACCTTCTGACCTAACTACCTTGAATTACTGCAATATCCATTTGTCCTGTATATCCTCTTGATCATGGAGCACTATATTTGGTTTTTGCACTAATTCTACATTGGTGTGCCTTGTAAGAGCGTGGTGTTGACACGACATGCTGTCCACCACCGTGAGCGATGGAGACGTTATTATGGTCCCACTGTTTGGTGTACCTGATGTACTGCCAAAATGATAACATGTAATATTACTACGACATTTCAGTGTCTTGGCTACGCTGATAAACACGTCTGGGAAAAGAACTTCAGATTGTCTCACTTGGTGTTGTACTTCTGTGGAAAGATATGGACTTTCAGTGCAGCTGCGTGCAACCTAAAGTGCTACAACCATGATGCAATCCTTCCCTTTCCTATCCTAATTCTTGTAACATAGTGAAAATCATTTTTTGCTAACATCATTTATATTCATGGCCTATACATTTTTTCGATTTGCTGAACTACAGTGCAAGTGCACTTTTGTCATTTTCTAACATGATTACTACTCATTGTATGTACATTTCGATTTGCTGATATATTCTGAACTACAGTGCGAGTGCACTTTTGTCATTTTCTAACATGATTACTACTCATTGTATGTACATTTTGATTTGCTGATATATTCTGAACTACAGTGCATGTGCACTTATGTCACTTGTCAACATGATTTTTTGCCATTACGTTTATTTGTGGTGAAAATGCTAAAGCGTTTTTCAGTGCGTGTGCACTTATGTCATTTGTTAATATGTTTTGTACTCATTGTATATACATTTTGTTATTGCGTAATATGTTTTGTACTCGGTGCATGTGCACCACATTTACTTCATGTTCTACATCTGTACGAGGTGCGGCTAGAAAAAAACCGGACTGATGCTGGAAAAAACATTTATTTACAATTATTTACAATTTCATGTTATCTCCTTCAATGTACTCTCCTCCTCGGTCTCTACACCGCTCCATACGAATTTTCCACTGTTCATAGCAATGCTGCAGATCATTTTCGGTAAGTCCATACATTACTTCCGTCGCTTTTTCTTTTACTGCTTCAACAGTCTCAAATCTAGTTCCTTTCAAAGCTGACTTGACTTTAGGGAAAAGAAAAAAGTCACAGGGGGCCAAATCAGGTGAGTAGGGTGGATGATCTAAGATGGGAATGTTGTGTTTTGCCAAAAACGTCTTCACTGACAACGCACTGTGAGCTGGGGCATTGTCTTGGTGAAGGATCCATGACCTTTTTCTCCACAAATCGTTCCGTTTTCTCTGTACTCGCTCACGTAGGGTAGCCAGGACACTAATGTAGTAATGCTGATTCACTGTTTGTCCCTCTGGTACCCAATCAATGTGCACAATCCCTTTGATGTCAAAAAAACAATCATCATTGCCTTGAATTTCGATTTTGACATTCGTGCTTTTTTTTGTCGTGGAGAACCAGGAGTTTTCCAATGCATCGATTGGCGTTTAGTTTCGGGATCGTAAGTAAAAAACCACGATTCATCGCAAGTAATAATATTTTGTAAGAAGGTGGGATCACTTTCAATGTTTTCCAGGATGTCAGAACAAATCATTCTTCGGTGTTCCTTCTGTTCAATTGTGAGACACTTTGGAACCATTTTTGAACACACTTTGTTCATGTTGAAACTTTCATGAAGAATCTGCCTAACACTTTCCTTGTCAACTCCTGTTAACTCAGACGCTGCTCTGACTGTTAAACGGCGATCTTGTCGAACAAGTTTACCGATTTTTTCAATGTTTGCATCAGTTTTTGCTGACAATGGTCTGCCAGTGCGAGTGTCATCACTGGTGTCTTCGCGGCCATCTTTAAATCGTTTAAACCACTCAAACACTTGTGTTCGCGATAAACAATCATCGCCGTACACTTGTTGTAACATTACAAACGTTTCACTTGCAGATTTTCCTAGTTTGAAACAAAATTTGATGTTAAAACGCTGTTCTTTCTGTACACTCAACATTTTCCGACGCACAGACAAAACGTCAACTACTTAAAACAGACGCCACGGGCAGACTGAGTGCAGGAGGCAGATGAAACTCGAGCAGTAGGCGAAGCGAGAGTCACGTGACAGGCCACGCGACTTTCAGCCTTATTGCATTCGTTTTATTGTTTCACCAGTACTAGTCCGGTTTTTTTCTAGCCACACCTCGTATATTCTGTGATCGTAAAGTTAGGTAGTCAAGAAAAAAATTTGTTGCTCATAGCAAGTCCAAATGACTCACCATCGCTGCCAAATTTTTGCCCCCCCCCCCCCCCCCCCCCAGTGGAGGGTTATGAAACGCGTATGTATTCAGTACCAGCGATGGCGAGGCATGACAGAATCTCTGACCAGAGAGTTGTTTATCGTTGCTAGTCTGCGCTTGACTGCGCGAGAGTTCAGTTGCGAGTTGTACTCAGTCGGAAGTTGTGTGTGAGGAGTCGGCGGGCGTCGACATGGGTCTCTGGTCACGGTTCGGGACGAGGTTTATTGTTAAATAAGGTAATGAAGCAGCATTGCGCTCAGCCAATAACATCTGTTAACTGTAATTAATTTGTTTAAGAAATGCCCCAATAATAATTTTGTTTTCAAAGCAATCGTTTTTAAGAAAAGAATCATTCCAATTGAAACAATATTTCCTATGCTTTTCCTCCCAGAATCAATTTATCAGATTAATTATTGCACAGGGCCTAAGGTCAGCGATGCTGCCCTATTATTGTGGGTTTAATGATTAAATTTCATTTCTCAATTTTTGTGTCGAGTTTACATTTGGGTCATTATTATTCTATAATTTTTGTGGGGACCAAATATTTGGCTCGTTTTCATTATCATAGACTTTTCTTTTATTTCTGCTGGGAGGTTACGTTTAGCACGATGCCCATTCACATTTAATTACTGTCTTTTCAAAATTCTGCGGGGAGGTTACACCGGGATGTGACTGAACGTGGCATCACAGCTCATCGCCCCCTCCCTAAAATTTACGGGAATTAGGTGCCCACTCCCTCCAGGGACATACCAAGGACTCATTGCTTCCAAGCCACGACGCATAGCCATTATTTGTGCCCAAGATGGATGTGTTCTGGCAATGTACTGGCTGATCAGCGCATCTTCGACGCTCTGTAGAGTTGTTTCTGGGCTTGGGTTCCTATCCTCAACACGTTCCTCAAGATCCCCTCTACTACCCATCTGTCGCAACAACAAATAATTTAGGATGTTGAGTGTGACTGGTTCTCTAATATGAGAACACTGATACACGGGAGGAAATCGGTATGCAGTGCACATAAGCAGTGAGATGACTGTTGGCACTCCGTCACTCTAACCACCTCTTGCCCACCCCTCCTCCTCCTCCTCCTCCTCCTCCCCGCCAAAACGCTGGGCACGTGTCACTCACTTAATATCAGTCACACCCGTAGGCAAATTAGGGTATGACAGTTATGTAATCAAACTGAGCTAACACAAGAGCTTTGAAACAGAATAATCGAGGATAACTGCTTTTATTTCGAATCCCCAACCGTTGTTAAATGTAAATATCCTCAGTTTATGGTAACTAATATATCAATCTCATTTCATATCTGATAAACGTTGTTCAGACGCTATTCTTTAAGTTTCCCCGGTGTAATGAGTATACCAAGAGATTTCAGGCTTGCAGTAGGATGACGTAGACATCTTGCCACGATATTTCGGTTGACAACCACTCAGCGATCTTCACGTCAGTTTCACACTGTACAGTAACCATTCAGCCATTTTTAGGTGTTTTACAGTTCAATGGCTGAATGGTTTTTAGCCCAAATATCGTGGCAAGATGTCGACGTCATCCGGCTACAGTCCGGAACCTCATGATATGTTGACCAGTCAGTTATTCACTTCGATGTGAAAAACCCCGTAAAGAACACTCATATAAACGTAACACTCACTGCCAAACGAATAACGTTGCGAGACCAAAGTGAAACGTTTTCACGTTTACTGTTGAAGAACACGTTTTCAAACAGAAAACAATAATTTTTGGCGAAATTTCAAGTTGTCACGCAGTTTGCCCAACGTTCTTCCAGTGAGGACGATTTGGTGCCAACCACTTCCACGGAGTGCTTTGGTTGGTGTTTATTCCTTGTGCGAAGTTGTGGTCCCAACTACAGGGTGTTCAGCGAAGGAGTCCCTGATTTCAAAATTGAGTACCTCGAAAACTAAAACCGACAGACGAGTTTAACAAACAATATGTTTATTGCTGTTGCCACACAGCTATCGTTGGAGGCTCGACCAGGCACCGAGAGGTTCATGCAAAACGCGGCCAGATTCCATTGCACCGAACAGGTATTTTGCTTTCTTAATGAATACTTCGAGAATAAAGTCGCTGCGTTGGATTATTGCAAATTTAATGGCACAGGAATGGACTGGCCTCCATATTCGCCCGATCTGACTCTTTCTAACTACTTTTTGTAGGGGACATCAAAGAACACTGTCTACCGAAACCATCCCACCACGCTGGGCGACTTGCATCGACGATCTGTGTGGCATCTGAATCCATTTCCGTTGACACACTACAGGGCGTGATTTCGTTTGCGACACCTCCATCTGCGCGTGATGGACATTTCAAAATGGCTGTTATTCGATTGCATTGTGCCTAATTCGTGTTGTCATTTCGTGTCATGGAAACCATTAATAATTTATTTTTCTGCAACTCATTCATGTTTGAGAACATTATATGCTATTTTTAAGGGAATTATAATATTGTTTACTTCGTTACAGGCTGTAGCTAAGCCATATCTCTGCAATATGCTTTTTTACAGGAATGCTAGCCCGCTAGGTGTGCAGGGGAACTCCTGTGCAGTTACTGGGGCTATGTAGAGCTTTGTCGATAGAGCACTTCCACGAGACACGAGAAAGGCGAAGATTCCGTATTCGATTCCGGGTTCGGCACGTAGTTTTAATCTGCTAGAGAAGCTCAAACCAGAGCCCATTCCGTTGCGGAGCGAAAATTTATTCTGGACACAGATACAATGTTTCGTATGAAATAAAAACCTGGTTCTACCTACTACGACGCTATTATTTGAAAATAGCTAAAGCAGCTGGATAAGAACAGGAATATGAAATCGACAACGGCGTGCTTAAGGAAAACTCGTGGTTTACTTGAAGTGATTCAGTGAAATCACAGGAAACCTAAAGCAGGAGCATCGGATGGAAGAAAAATTTATTGTCTCACGTATCTGTCTCGGCAAATTTCTTGCAATAGCAGAGGGTAACTTCGCTGACATACCTGTGAAATACAGTATAACACAATAACTGAAACTTTTATGAGCATTGTGGTACAATACAACTAACAGAAAACAGCCATAAGGAAGGCTCCAGTATTCTGAGACATAAAAGCGGCCATTCAAAAGCGGGATACTGCAGTCCGTCCTGTAGGGAGTGACGAAATAGAAAGAAATCATAGCGTAGGTGCGACAGTTTGTAATGTGACTGATAAGGCTTATCTCATCACGTTGAAAGAGCTGGAAACGAATTATATTGCCATACATTATCGATCGTTGAAATATTATTAGGAGTTAACAAATACCACATTGGTCTTGTGGTGTACTTTGAATGTGTTTCTAGTTGATACAGTTATGTTGAATCCATTCAGGAGCTCGTGGTCTAGTGCTTGGCCGGTACAGCAGCTCAGCGTGTTTGGTCAGAGGGCTAGCTGCCCACTGCAATAAAAAAACTAAGTGAAATATCCAATGATAAACTTGAAGGCGTATCATGTGGCGTCCGCCCACTTCGCTGCGTCTAGACCGTGGGGTTTCGGGTTCGATTCCTGATCGGGTGGGAGATTTCACTCAGGGACTGCGCGTTTATGTAGTTATAATCACATTATCTCACATTCACCGCAAAGACGCACAAGTTTCTGAAGCGGCGTCAAACAGAAACCAGGCGGCGAAACAGCCCCAGATGATGTCTCACGACACTATGCCATTCGATCA
This sequence comes from Schistocerca serialis cubense, assembly GCF_023864345.2. Taxonomy (NCBI): domain Eukaryota; kingdom Metazoa; phylum Arthropoda; class Insecta; order Orthoptera; family Acrididae; genus Schistocerca; species Schistocerca serialis. The sequence continues at coordinate 795,845,310 of NC_064638.1, forward strand.
TTTCATTTTCATTTTAATCCATTAATAGCATAAATGTATTAACAATTTGTCTTTGTTATTTGTTAGGCTTGTTTTGTTGTATTAACATAACTGTCTGGTATCATAGGAACGTGTGTTACCTATGGTGCACCCGCTGCATTCGACAATAGTTTGCTCCTTTACACGTGCCTTTACACGACCTGTGTCTTCCAGTGAGATGCGTGAAGGCGTACTGCCTTATCAAACCTATGAAAGTTGGAGCTGACATTAGAAATAAGACTCTGTTTTATAGCGGGTAGCTCAGTGTTCACGATTTCCCGTTATCGTTGCCGAGCATAATTGGTTTTTCAATTGCCGCAGGAACAGTCCTTTCGTGCCGTTCAAGTTCGTGCGACGAACTCTGTCTTACGACACGCAATCTCGCCACGGAACGTTAAGCGTGAAAGGGTAAAGTCATGAAATGCGAGGACGGCAGCTACTTGCAGCAGGACGGCTGTCACGATAAGAACACAACAACTCATTTCACCCGCAAGTTTACTCTGAGTGCACTCAGGCACCTGCAGGGAAAATGCACTTCCCGTGGTATGCAGAAACGAGAATTATTAGGAGGTTAAGTGTAGAACATAGTGGAGTTTGAGAACAGGTTTCACACTGTCGGTGGCTTCACTTTACAAATTATTTTGTTTTGCAGGAGCATATTTCGTTTTTTTGTTTATTTACTGCTGATAAGTTACACACAAGCGTACGCGATACAGAATGCCAAAAGTTCTCATTATCTAATGTTTTATTCAGTTACCTCTACTTCTACATTAATAATCTCTTATTCTCTCTTAAGTACTTGACAGAGAGTACACAGGACCGCCATTATACTATTTATCAGATGTTCCACTATCGAATAACAAATGATAAAAATGACCACGCAATCTATCTCTGTGAACTCTGATTTCTCCCATTTTGTTACGACGCCCATGTCCTTCTGTGTACGCATCAGTGTAAAATATTTGGGCATTTGGAAAAAAAAGTTGGAGAAAAAGTCTGGCTCCAACCTAAAACGCCTTTGTTTTAATGATTACCACTGCAACTCGCGTATCATATCCACGACATTCCCTCCCCTCTTTTGCGATAATACGTTCAATAAGTAATGCAACACATTTTTCTGAAAGCAGGTTGGTTTTATTCAGGATTCCAATACACCATATTATTCCCTTCTCTTTCGAATACAAAATCCTATTTTTCGCCATAATATCCGTTCTGTGAGACGTCCTTCGCCACCTTACTGGCAGGGCCTGTACACCCGCGTGTTACCATTCTGCTGGTCGGCGTCGGAGTCGACACGTTGCTGCATCAACAGCCTCTCCTCCACGTACTGTTTCCCGCAAGGCTTAAAACAAAGACGGTTTTTGTTGCGGAGGAATCTTCTCGCTGAATTCCGATCACCACCTTTCTCTTCCGAATGCGAAAATATTTTGTTGACGCCGACCTACATAGGGAGAAACTATCACCATGATAAAATAAGGGATATCAGAGTTCGTAAGGAAAGATATAGGTGTTCGTTCTTTCCGCGCGCTATTGGAATAATAGAGAATTGTGAAGGTGGTTCGATGATCCCTCTGTCAGGCACTTAAATGTGATTTACAGAGTATCCATGTAATGTACACTACTGGCCATTAAAGTTGCTACACCACGAAGCTGACGCGGTACAGACGCCAAATTTAATCGACAGGAAGAAGATGCTGTGATATGGAAATGATTAGCTTTTCAGAGCATTCACACAAAGTTGGCGCCGGTGGCGAAACCTACAACGTGCTGACATGAGGAAAGTTTCCAACCGGTTTCTCATACACAAACAGCAGTTGACCGGCGTTGTCTGGTGGAACGTCGTTGTGATGCCTCGTGTAAGGAGAAATGCGTACTATCACGTTTCCGACTTTGATAAAGGTCGGATTGTAGCCTATCGCGATTGCGGTTTATCGTATCGCGACATTGCTGCCCGCGTTGGTCGAGATCCAATGACTGTTAGCAGAATATGGAATCGGTGGGTTCAAGAGGGTAATACGGAACGCCGTGCTGGATCCCAACGGCCTCGTATCACTAACAGTCGAGATGACAGGCATCTTATCCGCATGGCTGTAACGGATCGTGCAGCCACGTCTCGATCCCTGAGTCAACAGATGGGGACGTTTGCAAGACAACAACCATCTCCACGAACAGTTCGACGACGTTTGAGGCAGCATGGACTATCAGCTCGGAGACCTTGGCTGCGGTTAACCTTGACGCTGCATCACAGACAAGAGCGCCTGCGATGGTGTACTGGACGACGAACCTGGGTGCACGAATGGCAAAACGTCATTTTTTCGGATGAATCCACGTTCTGTTTACTGCATCATGATGGTCGTATCTGTGTTTGGCGACATCGCGGTGAACGCACATTGGAAGTGTGTATTCGTCATCGTCATACTGGCGTATCACGCGGCGTGATGGTATGGGGTGCCATTGGTTACACGTCTCGGTTACCTCTTGTTCACACAGACGGCACTTTGAACAGAGGACGTTACATTTCTGATGTGTTACGACCCGTGGCTCTACCCTTCATTCGATCCCAAAGAAACCCTCCATTTCAGCGGGAGAACGTACGACCGCATGTTGCAGGTCCTGTACGGGCCTTTCTGGATAGAGAAAATGTTCGACTGCTGCCCTGGCCAGCACATTCTACAGATCTCTCACCAATTGAAAACGTCTGGTCAATGGTGGCCGAGCAACTGGCTCGTTACAATACGCCAGTCACTACTCTTGATGAACTGTGGTATCGTGTTGAAGCTGCATGGGCAGCTGTACCTGAACACGCCAACCAAGCTCTGACTCAATGCCCAGGCGCATCAAGGCCATTATTTCGGCCAGAGGCGGTTGTTCTGGGTACTGATTTCTCAGGATATATGCACCCAAATTGCGTGAAAATGTAATCACATGTCAGGTCTAGTATAATATATTTGTTGAATGAATAGCCTTTTATCATCTGCATTTCTTCTTGGTGTAGCAATTTTAATGGCCAGTGGTGTAGATGTAGGTGGAGGTACGCCCTTCATTGGGCCAAACAGATGAAAGTTGAAAGGTATGAGATCCGGACTGTAGGGTGAATGAGGAAGAATAGTCCAATGAAGTTTTGTGAGCTCCTCTCGGATGTGTAGACTTATATGAGGCCTGCGTTGTCATGAAGAACAAGAAGTTCCTTTATATTTTTGTAGCGACGAGGGCGCTGAAGTAATTCCTTTAATTTCCTGGGAGTAGCACAGCATACTTCACACTTAATAGTTGCGCCTTGAGGGACGACATGAAACGGAATATCCCCTTCAGAGCCCCACAAGACGGTCGTACCGGCTCAGGTTACAGCTTTGAACTCTCTTCGAAGGAGGGCTATGTGGCGCCACTCTATCGACTACTGTTTAGTTTCCGGTTCTAAGCCAGGAACCCATGTTTGATCGCCTGTGGCGATGTTCGACAAAAGATTGTCACGACAACTCACGTAACGTGCAAGCAATTTCGCACAGATGAACCTTCGTTGCTCTTTATGGTCTTCCTGTTTAGGCGGCAAGGAACCCAGTGGCCACACACCTTTGAGTACCCCAACTGATGAACGAGTGTGGCAGCACTACCAACAAAGATATCCAGTTGAGCAGCGAGGAGTCTGTCATTCGTCGTTCTCCTGGAAAGCGAATGTCCACACTTTCCAACACTGCAGGAGGCACAGCTGTGTGCGGCCGGTGGGTACGCGGGAGATCGGACATGTTCAAATGGTTCAAATGGCTCTGAGCACTATGGGACTCAACTGCTGAGGTCATTAGTCCCCTAGAACTTAGAACTACTTAAACCTAACTAACCTAAGGACATCACAAACATCCATGCCCGAGGCAGGATTCGAACCTGCGACCATAGCGGTCTTGCAGTTCCAGACTGCAGCGCCTAGAACCGCACGGCCACTTCGGCCGGCGATCGGACATGTCTGCGTCACGTTGTTGCAGTGGCGACGGACGCCTCGCGGAACGACTCATCGCGCTTTTTGTTCACTGCCAGGTCCATTATTAGAGCGCCTGTGAATATCTGCGATGCTCTGGTTTTCCGCCAAAAGAAACTCAGTGACATCTCTCTGCTTGCAGCGCACCTCCGTTGCAGACACCATTTTAAACGCGACGTGTAGCACCATCACCTATCTGAACTTTATGAAACTGTATGGGCTGAATCGGAAACAGTCGACGATGTCCCACAACAAATCCCACGTTTTTCAACTGAAACTGGCCGAGAAAAAAATGTGTTGCGTTACTTATTGAATACCCCTCGTGCAAAACGAGCTGCCCTTCGTTGAACTTTTTTGATGTTCTACAACTTAACCTGTTAAGGATTCGAAACCGTGCAACAGTACTCCAAAGAGGATGAACAAGTGTGATGTAGGCGGTTTCTCTAGTAGATGTGTTACATCTGTACTAATTGTTCTGCCAAAAAAACAGTCTTTCGTTCACCTTCCTCACAATACTTCCTATGTGATGTCTCCAAGTTAAGATGTTCGTAATTGTAATCACTAGGTATTTATCTGAGTCTACAACCTTTAAATTTGCCTCATTTATCGTGTAAATAAATTTTAAGGACTCCCATTTTTAATTATTGCTTAGGATCAACAGCCATTTACTGTAACAAACATGTATCTTGCGAACGTCCTTTCGTAGTTACCGCAGTTTTAATTTCTTACTGACTTTATTGGACGCGAAACGACAGTATTCTTTGAAAACAATCAAACAGGGCTGCTCAGGTCATCTCCTATTATAGTTTTTATAGATTAAGAAGAGGACCTATAATACTTGCTTGCGACACGCCAGATATCAGTTCTGTGTGCCCTCTGACTAAAGTATCTCAATTACGATGTCTGCTTAATAGCGTTTACGTCCACCTAAGGCACGCAATGCAGCAGTGATTCTGCACAATATGGATTCGACAAATCCTTTATTGGTTCCCAAGAGTGTGTGGCACCAGATGTCTAACGCACAGTCACACCATTCCTCCAGCAAAACAGCGGCAAGTTAATGTAACGATGATGGAGACGGATAGCCATCACGCACACTTCACTCCAAAGCAGAGCACAAAGGCTGAATAATATTGAGATCTGGCGACTGTCGGGGCCAGGGGTGATGCGACAGTTCATCCTCGTGCTCACAAAATCAACCCTGGACGATGAAAGCTGTATGAATAGAAGTCTTGTCGTCTTGGAACAGAGAGTCACCATTGGCGAACAAATATTGTACCAAGGAATGGACCTGATCAGTGGAAACGCTCACACAATCCTTGGGAGTAATACGAGCTTGCAGAGTGATCATGGGGGCCATGGATTACCATGCTATGGCAGCCCAGATCATTACCGAACACCCGCCACGTTTCAGTCTTTGTAGCAGACAGTCTTGGGACGGCGTACCCCAGACGTAAATTCGACCACAAGTTGGAAACGGTGTGCAACAAGACTCATCCAACCAAATGATTTTGTTCCATTGCCCCATAGTCCAGGTTTTATGGCTTCGGCGCCACGTTTTCCCGTTACGGGCATTTGGATCGCTGATGTGTTCTTTTGGGATCCCAGCTCACTCGTCAGTTCCCTGTATATTGAGAATCCTTTTTGCTGACAGGGTTCGCGAATGAGTCATTCAGTTCTGCAATGACTGTTGTAACTGACGTCCTCTTATTTTTCGTCACGGTCAACCAATACACATTTTCGTCCAAGTTGTAACTTAGCGGATGATGTTTTCCCGCTTTCCCTGTACGCGGTATAAATCTTCGATCTGGTGCCTTTTGAAATACTAGACACTTCGACTACCTTGGTTTCGGAAGCACCCGCCATTCGAGCACAAACGATCTGCTCACGCTCGAATCGCTTAGTGCCGGCGTCATGCGCTCACAACTACACAGAACCCTGTTCTGACCACGACTGGCTCTTGCAACGTATTGAGGGCATTGCACAGGTGCTGTTGTGGTCAAATACGATAGCGCCACTGCAGACGTGGCTAGCACCTGCATTTGTATTCGAGCACGCATTTCTCGCTGTGTTTCCATACTAGTGTTCAAAAAGTCTCTCCGCTGTGCCGTATGATTGTCAGCCGCACGTGCCATATGCTGCAGTCAATGCACCGAAATGAAACTCAGTGAAATACAAGTTATTAATTTATTTGCATATTCATTTCTGCTTACAAATTTTTTCACATTAAATGTTGAAAGTGCCCCCCCCCCTCCCCCCCCCTCCCCCCCCCCCCTTGTTGAATACACAATTGAATTCGTCTAATCATATTTCCAAACAACAGCCTTACCATTTCTTCTGTAACAGAAGCAGTGAAAGTGGATATTACAGTTTTCAATTCATCGATGGATTTTGGGTGGTTTTTATAGACAGTTGCTTTCGCTGCACCCCAGAAGAAAAACTCCGGTGGTGTTAGGTCAGGCGATCGTGTGGGCCAAAGTCCCTGTGAAATTATGCGATCACCGAAAACATCAGCAATCAGTGACATTGAAACGCGAGCTGTATGCGCGGTTGCACCATCTTGTTGAAAATAACCGTTCAGTATTACACTTAACACAAGTTCTCTATGAATGGGTACAGAATATCACTGCAGTATCGTTGCGCGTTTATTGTTTCGTTGAAAAATATGGGATCCACAATCCGACGTCTAGAAATTGCAATCTAGACTCCTGTTTTCACAGAATGAAGTGGTTCCTCATGAATACATAATGGATTTGCAGTACTCCACATACGAGAATTTTGCGAGTTCATGTACCCGCATAAATGAAACCACGCCTCATCAGTGAAAAACGTTTCATTAAGGATATCCCTTCCATTTTTTTGAACGAAATTTTTGAACCATTGACAATAATGTAGTCTCTAGCCATGATCGGTATTTTTCAGTTCTTGCGCGACTGTCACTTTGTGTGCCAAAAGTTCTAATTTTTTCCTTACAGCTGTGTGGGCCATTTCGACACTAACGTCTATTTCCGGTGCTAGTTTTCTTACTGACTTGTTCGGACTCATGGACATTCTATAGGAAATATCGAGTAGTTTATCCTCAGACAAAACGCTAGGACGATCACTTCTTGGTGCATCTGTCACTGAACCCGTACTTCGAAATTTGTTAATCAAATCTCGCACAGTATCGCGTTGTGGGAGTGTTGTCTCCGGGAAAACTAAATTAAATGTTTGACGAACCGAAATTGTGTATTTACCGTCAGCTTTGAACACTTGTTCGACTAAAAACACACGTTCTTCGATGGTTAGCATTTTAACAGTGACAAAAACGAAACAAACGAACAAAGGAACTAAGCTTAAACGTTCACGTCAACGCGTAACGACACACACCAACTATACTACTGACCCCGGCTGAGATAAACGGAACAGTGGAATGTTGGGAGAGTCCACTTGAAGGGAAGTAACCCAGGCAAGGGAACAATCATACGGCACCCGCTGCTAACAATCACACGGCACTCCGGAGAGACTTTTTGAACACCCCATATTGTCCAGCCCCTGTATTTCAGTCCGCCGGACAGTCCAGACGTGACACGCTGGCGTTGGGCCCACCGGGCAACGCGACCACTTGCCGCTTGTTCGGACCGTACAGCGCTGCCATCCCGCGCACCCAGGCGGCCGCTGTGCTGAAATCTGACCGGCTTGCCTCTGTATTCTATTACACGCATCCAGCCCGCCACGCCACGCAGCTGCGAACATAGGCGGCTACAGCGTTAATCGGCCACAGGAGCATCTCCGGAGCTACTGTTCGGAGCAAAATACTCTCATAATCTGTTATAAGACATTTGTAGCAGCATCCTGCAAGTTTCCGACTTGTAGATCAGTCATTTTCGCTATTTCGCTATTTCATTCTGGGCCGTAACTGCTCCTCGCTTAGTTAGGCGCTGCTGCTACTTATTTTTACTCAGAAAACACTATGGGTATAAAAATGAGCTACACTACTGGCCCTTAAAATTGCTACACCACGAAGATGACGTGCTACAGACGCCAAATTTAACCGACAGGAAGAAGGTGCTGTGATATGCAAATGATAAGCTTTTCAGAGCATTCACACAAGGTTGGCGCAGGTGGCGACACCTACAACGTGCTGACACCAGGAAAGTTTCAAACCGATTTCTCATACACAAACAGCAGTTGACCGGCGTTCCCTGGTGAAACGTTGTTGTGATGCCTCGTGTAAGGAGGAGAAATGAGTACCATCACGTTTCCGACTCTGATAGAGGTCGGATTGTAGCCTATCGCGATTGCGGTTTATCGTATCGCGACATTGATGCTCGCATTGGTCGAGATCCAATGACTGTTAGCAGTATATGGAATCGGTGGGTTCAGGAGGGTAAATACGGAACGCCGTGCTGGATCCAAACGGCCTCGTATCACTAGCAGTCGAGATGACAGGCATCTTATCCGCATGGCTGTAACGGATCGTGCAGCCACGTCTCGATCCCTGAGTCAACAGATGGGGACGTTTGCAAGACAACAACAATCTCCACGAACAGTTCGACGACGTTTGCAGGAGCATGGACTATCAGCTCGGAGACCATGGCTGCGGTTACCCTTGACGCTGCATCACAGACAAGAGCGCCTGCGATGGTGTACTGGACGACGAACCTGGATGCACGAATGGCAAAACGTCATTTTTTCGGATGAATCCAAGTTCTGTTTACAGCATCATGATGGTTGCATCCGTTTTTGGCGACATCGCGGCGATCACACATTGGAAGCGTGTATTCGTCATCGCCATACTGGCGTATCACGCGGCGGGATGGTATGGGGTGCAATTGGTTACACGTCTCGGTCCCCTCTTGTTCGCATTAACGGCACTTTGAATAGTGGACGTTACATTTCAGATGTGTTACGACTCGTGGCTCTACCCTTCATTCGATCGCTGCGAAACCCTACATTTCGGCAGGATAATGACGACCGCATGTTGCAGGTCCTGTACAGGGCTTTCTGCATACAGAAAATGTTCGACTGCTGCCCTGGCCAGCACATTCTCCAGATCTCTCACCAATTGAAAACGACTGGTCAATGGTGGCGAAGCAACTGGCTCGTGACCATATGCCAGTCACTACTCTTGATGAACTATGGTATCGTGTTGAAGCTACATGGGCTGTACCTGTACACGCCATCCAAGCTCTGTTTGACTCAATGTCCAGGCGTATCAAGGCCGTTATTGCGGCCGGAGTTGGTGTTCTAGGTACTGATTTCCCAGGATCTATGCACCCAAATTGCGTGAAAATGTAATGACATGTCAGTTCTAGTATAATATATTTGTTCAACGAATACCCATTTATCATTTGCATTTCTTATTGGTGTAGTAATTTTAATGGCCAGCAGTGTATACACACCGCAGATATTCACATTTTAAAGAATTAACTTTATAAGTTAGTTTTAGTTCAAAAATGATTCAAATGGCTCTGAGCACTATGCGACTTAACTTCTGAGGTCATCAGTCACCTAGAACTTAGAACCAATTAAACCTAACTAACCTAAAGACATCACACACATTCATGCCCGAGGCATAATTCGAACCTGCGACCGTAGCGGTCGCTCGGTTCCAGACTGTAGCGCCTAGAACCGCACGGCCACTCCTGCCGGCTTCGTTTTAGTGTTTAAAACATAACTGTGAGGTGCAGATGGGTACATGCTTCAGTTAGCCCTTGCTGGGCGACGGAATTATGGTGTTTCAGTGAAAAGAGTTAAAATTAAACGACATAAATAAATAAACGAGAAGAAAGCAATAACATAGATACACTCATCTACCGAGATTGTGACGGCCTGTTTATATTATCGTCGATGTATGCTATGCTGTGTCCTCCCTGGGACGTAACGAAGAGTCGATTAATCGATATCTGAATAGATTTCGATATATTTTAAGGAATAGTAGAAAGAAAAATATAGAGCAAGTTGAGAGTTTGCGTCTCTTAGTCGGTGACAGTAATTTTGAAGTCCCCATAAGCAAGAATTAGTATCTATGAAAATCCTACTGGTATTTCAACGATATAGTTAATCATTGTGGGGAACAATCATGTGTAGTACAGTGACTGACGACATGAGTAGTAATACAGTAGCAATACAGCAGCTAGTAACGTAGAAATGGTCTGATCTTGCATTCTGTGTACGTAAGTTAAGGAGTTACATTAGCGTAGAATTTTTAGCCTCATTTTTATTGGTTTCAGATGTTCCCTTAGAGAATCTATTTTAAAGATTCATTCACACAAAGTGTGGCATAAATGTTAAAATATGTTAAAATCGCAATTTACTGCATCGGGGTCTGGGCATACGAGCGCTCGAATGCAACACATGTAATACTATTATATTTACCGACGGAGTACGTTAGTTTCGGATAGTATCACAGAGAGCATTAGTATAATGTCCGAAGGACATTGCATCGCACTTCTGAACAACACAGGCTCTGGGCAAGCGACTTTCAATTAATTGTTTCGTCCGTAGTGGAATGTATATAATGGATGTACGAATAAAGGTTGCAGACACACGGTTGGCGACGTATGGAAGTCTGTGCCTGGCCGTGAGTCGTGTTCGGATAGCGGTAAGCGGGAAATCCGGTTTCGAGTCCCTGTCCGGTACAAATTTTCATACCCGTCATTCCATTACACAGCTGATGGTGTCCATATTCGCAAGTGCGAATACATTTCATTTCTTTCGTAAGGACTGTAGTCACCGTAGTGCCCTTTCTTTTGGACATGAATGCATGTCCGAAGGAACATTGCGTAGTGTTCTGAACAGGACAGGGACACCAATATCGTACATAAAACTGATGTCAGTGCCATCCAAAATTCGTGTCATTTCAAGGAGTACATTCCAGATCTTCAACTGTGCTGTTTAAGAAAAGGCTGTTTCTTATTATTTCATGTCATACATGTTGTTGTTGTTGGTGTGGTCTTCAGTCCTGAGACTGGTTTGATGCAGCTCTCCATGCTACCCTATCCTGTGCAAGCTTCTTCATCTCCCAGTACCTACTGCAATCTACAACCTTCTGAATCTCCTTAGTATATCATCTCTTGGTCTCCCTCTACGATTTTTACCCTCCTCGCTGCCCTCCAATGCTAAATTTGTGATCCCTTGATGCCTCAGAACATGTCCTACTAGCCGGTCCTTCTTTTTGTCAAGCTACTCTCCCCAATTCTATTCAATACTTCATCATTAGTTATGTGATCTACCCATCTAATCTTCAGCATCCTTCTGTAGCACCACATTTCGAAAGCTTCTATTCTCTTCTTGTCCAAACTATTTATTGTCCATGTTTCACTTCCATACATGGCTACACTCCATACAAATACTTTCAGAAACGACTTCCTGACACTTAAATCTATACTCGATGCTAACAAATTTCTCTTCTTCAGAAACGCTTTCCTTGCCATTGCCAGTCTGCATTTTATATCTTCTCTACATCGACCATCATCAGTTATTTTGCTCCCCAAATAGCAAAACTCCTTTACTACTTTAAGTGTCTCATTTCCTAATCTAATTCTCTCAGCATCACCTGACTTATTTCGACTACATTCCATTATCCTCGTTTTGCTTTTATTGATGTTCATCTTATATCCTCCTTTCAAGACACTGTCCATTCCATTCAACTGCTCTTCCAAGTCCTTTGCTGTCTCTGATAGAATTACAATGTCATCGGCGAACCTCAAAGTTTTTATTTCTGCTCCATGGATTTTAATACCTACTCCGAATTTTTCTTTTGTTTCCTTTACTGCTTGCTCAATATACAGATTGACTAACATCGGGGAGAGGCTACAACCTTGTCTCACTCCCTTCCCAACCACTGCTTCCCTTTCATGTCCCTCCACTCTTATAACTGCCATGTGGTTTCTGTACAAATTGTAAATAGCCTTTCGCTCCCTGTATTTTACCCCTGCCAACTTTAGAATTTGAAAGAGAGTACTCCAGTCAACACTGCGTTTGCCTTTCCTTAATCCTTCTTCTAAGGTAAGTCGTAAGGTCAGTATTGCCTCACGTGTTCCAATATTTCTACGGAATCCAAACTGATCTTCCCCGAGGTCGGTTTCTACTAGTTTTTCCATTCGTCTGTAAAGAATTAGTGTTAGTATTTTGTAGCTGTGACTTATTAAACTGATAGTTCGATTATTTTCACATCTGTCAACACCTGGTTTCTTTGGGATTGGAATTATTATATTCTTCTTGAAGTCTGAGGGTATTTCGCCTGTCTCATACATCTTGCTCACCAGATGGTAGAGTTTTGTTAGGACTGGCTCTCCCAAGGCCGTCAGTAGCTCTAATGGAATATTGTCTACTCCCGGGGCCTTATTTCGACTCAGGTCTTTCAGTGCACTGTCAAACTCTTCACGCAGTATCGTATCTCCCATTTCATCTTCATCTACATCCTCTTCCATTTCCATAATATTGTCCTGAAGTACATCGCCCTTGTATAGACCCTCTATATACTCCTTCAACCTTTCTGCTCTTCCTTCTTTGCTTAGAACTGTGTTTCCATCTGAGCTCTTGATATTCATACAAGTGGTTCTCTTTTCTCCAAAGGTCTCTTTAATTTTCCTGTAGGCAGTGTCTATCTTACCCCTAGTGAGACAAACCTCTACATCCTTACATTTGTCCTCTAGCCATCCCTGCTTAGCCATTTTGCGCTTCCTGTCGATCTCATTTTTGAGACGTTTGTATGTCATACATATTTGTGCTGAATAACGTAGTACACAGAGAAATATCTTTTTATATATATATCTTCCGTATTTATTCCTTTGTTCGTAATTTTTTTGATACGATTTCGAAACAAAGTGGTCGATGCCTAACCTTTCTGTTTCCCGTAAATTGACGTTTCTGTTTCCCGTAAATTGTTGAAGTGTTGACATATTTGATTATTAGGGACGGTGTTACAGCAAGTGTAACCAATCGAGAGTTTTGTTATTACGAAAACGAACTTTGCATCGGTATTGGGACGAGCTGAACTTTTAAATATACTGAAGTAGCGGATTTTATTGTCGGGTAAATTTAAGAAAAAAGCTCATATTTATCAATATACGATTCACAAACACATTCTGCCTGTAGCAAACGTTTACTAAATTGAAAGCAGCAAACTCTTGTCCGCCCCCGGTAGTTGAGTGGTTCGCGCGACAGACTGTCGATCCCAAGGGCCCGGGTTCGGTTCCCGGCTGCGTCGGAGATTTTTCTCCACTCAAGGGCTAGGTGTTGTCCTAATCATCATCATTTCATCCCCATCGACGCACAAGTTGCCAAAGAGGCGTCAAATCGAAAGACTTGCACCCGGCGAACGGTCTACCGGACCGGAGGCCCTAGTAACACGACACAGCACAATCGTCTTTTTAGAAAAATAATAGTCATCCAAAAATGTTGCGAAAACAGTGTTCGTGAAGTTCGAAAGCTTTATTAGTGCTTGCCGAGTGAAGCGTGCTGACTGCTGATAGCGAGTTACCCCTCTCACGATTTCGTCTGCAGTCATGAGCAACGCAAACACTAGGACTCGCTGTGCCCTCATCATTGCCACGTACTGCGAACTGTTACAAACTGCTTTGTCGTCTAGTCGCTACAGGTAGGCTGCTATGGTAGACCTCCACTCTGATGTTCTAATACTACTAGTTACGACGGCGGGAGCAGTGCCTTGTCATTTTTTACTCGAAATCTATGAATACGCAGGCTATAATTAAAGGATGTACCACTCACGCTCGACTGTACTGCTTATGTGGTTTGTCTACAAGTAGCATTATGACAAGCAAGCGTTGCTCAATGCGCACACAACCAAGGCCCTACATGCTGCCAAGGTTGTTTCGCTGGAAAGCCCTTTTACATGACTCAAGACAGTCCCTATCTCTCCCCGTGCGATTTCTACTTTTGGAGCCCTAAAGAAAGATATTTGCGGCCGTTGTTTGCTTCAGACGAAGAGGTGCAAGCCCGGGAGCAATAATGGTTCCGTAGGCAACGACAAACATTTTCCCATGAAGGCACTGACCGTCTTGTCCCACTGCGGGATAAATGTATTAATAATTTTGGTAATTACTTTTGAAATAATAAAAAGTTAACTTCCTTTTTGCCATTTGTGACGTTTTCATTTGACTCCACTTATACCCTGAAGTGCCAAAGAAACTGGTATAGGCATGCGTATTCAAATACAGACATATGTAAACAGGCAGAACACGGAGCTGCGTCAGCAACACCTATATAAAACAACAAGTGTCTGGCGCAGTTGTTAGATCGGCTACTGCTGCTACAATGGTACGTTATCAAGATTTAATTGAGTTTGAACGTGGTGTTATAGTCGGCGCACTAGCGATGGGACACAGCATCTCTGAGATAGCGATGAAGTGGGAATTTTCCCGTACGACCATTTCACGAGTGTACCTTGAATATCAGGAACCCGGTAAAACATCAAATCTCCGACATCGCTGGGTCCGGAAAAAGATTCTGCAAGAACGGACCAAAGATGACTGAAGAGAATCGTTCAACGTGACAGAAGTGCAACCCTTCCGCAAATTGCTGCAGATTTCAATGCTGGGCCACCAACCAGTGTCAGCGTGCAAACCCTTCAACGGAACATCATCGATATGGGCTTTCGGGGCCGAAGGCCCACTCGCGTACCCTTGATGACTGCACGACACAAACTTTACAATTCGATTGAGCCCGTCAACACTGACATTGGACTGTTGATAACTGGAAACATGTCGCCTGGTCGGATGAGTGTTGCTTCAAAATATTTCGAGTGGATGGACGTGTATGGGTACGGCGACAACCTCATCAATCCATGGACCCTGCATGTCAGCATGGGAACTGTTCAAGCTGGTGGAGGCTCTGTAATGGTTTGGAGCGTGTGCAGTTGGAGTGACATGGGACGCCTGGTACGTCTAGATACGACTCTGACAGGTGACACTTACGTAAGCATCCTGATCATCTACATCCATTCATGTCCATTGTGCATTCCGACGGTCTTGGGCAATTCCAGCAGTACAATGCGACACCCAACATGTTCGGAATTGCTACTGAGTGGCTCCAGGAAAACTCTTCTCAGTTTAAACACTTCCGCTGGCCATCAAATTTCCAAGACATGAACATTATTGAGCATATCTGGGATGCCTTGAAACGTTATGTTCAGAAAAGATTTCCACCTCCTCGCAGTCTTACGGATTTATGGACAGCCCTGCAGGAGTCATGGTGTCAATCCCTCCAACGCCACTTCAGACATTAGTCGAGTCCATGCCAAGTCGTGTTGTGGCAGTTCTGCGTGCTCGCGAGTGCCCTACGCGATATTAGTTAAGTGTACGAGTTTCTTTGGCTCTTCACTGTATAAATACAATTAATAAATAACGCCCTCAGCGTATTGCATATTGAATTACAGTTACGCAGACACTCAAACGCGCACACACACACTGTAACATTATGTGATTGTCTTATCATTTTAAATCATTCACTAATCGAGCAGTCGCTCGGCAACAGCTACAGTTAGCAAATAATGTTGCGAGATGTAAAAGGTGAACGACCTGTAACGTAACGTGTTTATTGTCAAATGGTTCAAATGGCTCTGAGCACTATGGGACTCAACTGTTGAGGTCATTAGTCCCCTAGAATTTAGAACTAGTTAAACCTAACTAACCTAAGGACATCACAAACATCCATGTCCGAGGCAGGATTCGAACCTGCGACCGTAGCGGTCTTGCGGTTCCAGACTGAAGCGCCTTTAACCGCACGGCCACTTCGGCCGGCTGTTTATTGTCGAAGCGCCGTCAGAGATGCAGTGAGTTATTGACTTTGAAAACCGCGGCGCGAAAAATGGACAGAAGAAGAACGCTTTTACACATTCTTTTGATGTACGAGATGTTCTGGATGAACAGTTACTCATTTTTTCTCTTGTCTCTTGTAACTTGTGTCGGACGCGCATGTCTTGCCGCCGTATTATTATCGTTAAAAATAATATTATTTTAGTGTAAAGTAAAAGTGCAATACTGAAAGTGCAATACTGCATAGTAGTAGATTTATTGTGCGACGTGCATGTGAAAACGTCAAAGGAATTATTTTCATTACGAGAAGTGCCAATCAAAACGGCGTCCATGTTAAATCCTTCATTGCAGTGTAAGTTCATCTATTAATTGCCATAAATTCAGAGTTAAATGGAACTGGTGTATGGACTATTTATTTAATATAGAATCTATGTCTCACTCCTTCACGAAGTTATTTAATTTTCTTTATGTTTCTGCCAAATAGAGAGTTCACAGTCACGAATTCTTTCGTCGAAATCGGACGGAAGTTGCATGCGGCCAAATATTTTCTACTGGTAAATGCATGATAAACTACTGTCCCTTAGGAAATTCATGTTGAGCTATCCAAAAATAATTATATTTTAAGTAGGCATTTACTCTCCTCTGCAATGCAACTTCCGACTGATCAGACGATCCAACAAGAAACAGACGCACACGGTCGGCGTTCGCAAATATACAGGGCTATTACAAATGATTGAAGCGATTTCATAAATTCACTGTAGCTCCATTCATTGAGACATATGGTCACGACACACTACAGATACGTAGAAAAACTCATAAAGTTTTGTTCGGCTGAAGCTGCACTTCAGGTTTCTGCCGCCAGAGCGCTCGAGAGCGCTGTGAGACAAAATGGCGTCAGGAGCCGAGAAAGCGTATGTCGTGCTTGAAATGCACTCACATCAGTCAGTCATAACAGTACAACGACACTTCAGGGCGAAGTTCAACAAAGATCCACCAACTGCTAACTCCATTCGGCGATGGTATCCGCAGTTTAAAGCTTCTGGATGCCTCTGTAAGGGGAAATCTACGGGTCGGCCTGCAGTGAGCGAGAAACGGTTGAACGCGTGCGGGCAAGTTTCACGCGTAGCCCGCGGAAGTCGACGAATAAAGCAAGCAGGGAGCTAAACGTACCACAGCCGACGGTTTGGAAAATCTTACGGAAAAGGCTAAAGCAGAAGCCTTACCGTTTACAACTGCTACAAGCCCTGACACCCGACGACAAAGTCAAACGCTTTGAATTTTCGGCGCGGTTGCAACAGCTCATGGAAGAGGATGCGTTCAGTGCGAGACTTGTTTTCAGTGATGAAGCAACATTTTTTCTTAATGGTGAAGTGAACAGGCACAATGTGCGAATCTGGGCGGTAGAGAATCCTCACGCATTCGTGCAGCAAATTCGCAATTCACCAAAAGTTAACGTGTTTTGTGCAATCTCACGGTTTAAAGTTTACGGCCCCTTTTCCTTCTGCGAAAAAAACGTTACAGGACACGTGTATCTGGACATGCTGGAAAATTGGCTCATGCCACAACTGGAGACCGACAGCGCCGACTTCATCTTTCAACAGGATGGTGCTCCACCGCACTTCCATCATGATGTTCGGCATTTCTTAAAAGGAGATTGGAAAACCGATGGATCGGTCGTGGTGGAGATCATGATCAGCAATTCATGTCATGACCTCCACGCTCTCCCGACTTAACCCCATGCGATTTCTTTCTGTGGGTTTATGTGAAAGATTCAGTGTTTAAACTTCCTCTACCAAGAAACGTGCCAGAAGTGCGAGCTCGCATCAACGATGCTTTCGAACTCATTGATGGGGACATGCTGCGCCGAGTGTGGGAGGAACTTGATTATCGGCTTGATGTCTGCCGAATCACTAAAGGGGCACATATCGAACATTTGTGAATGCCTAAAAAAACTTTTTGAGTTTTTGTATGTGTGTGCAAAGCATTGTGAAAATATCTCAAATAATAAAGTTATTGTAGAGCTGTGAAATCGCTTCAATCATTTGTAATAACCCTGTATTTCCACCGCTGATTATAGCTATGTGTTACAGCACGAAAGTGAACATATTGTTATAATTAGCGACTACGAACGGGGACATTTATAACTGTATGTTTATGTATACACATTACGTAAACATGTCGTTGTAATTGGCTCCCGAACAGGGACGCGAATTTAAAAAAAACTCAAAGGAATAAAAATTTATATAAGATACGTCTTGTGGAAATATTCATAAAGAATTGTAGCCAATCTTGTGCTTTTTATTTGTTACATGGCATCAAACACCATCCAATAAAATTTTCATTGAGTGAAAGAAACGAGATATTCAGAGAAAATTACGGAAGAGAGATTTTTTTTTTTTTTTGGAGCAGAATTTGTGCAAAAATATAGTTGCAACGCCCAAGGCAGTCATCAGCAACGCAAGTTAAAATTTCGTTAGCCATAGCCAAGCTTCCTCAATTTCATCCGACATTAATCAATTTATGACGATCTTTAGTAGTTGCAGTAAAAATTTGCTTTGAATTCAGTAGATTGCATTTAGTAGATTGGTAATTTCTTTAAGTATTGTTTAAGTTCCATTGTTGTGTATTGCATATCACTTGTTTTTAAATGCCTGCTGCCTGTTCACGGAGCTGACCAGCCTTAGTTTTGATTTATTTTGACCAGTGTGCAGCCGTACTTTCTTTTCGGTCCAGAATAGTCTCTTGTTCTCGTGACGTGCAACTCCCGACATTCCGATCTTGTGACGTAGCAATGACAACCGACTCGCAACCGATAAATTACGTCTCTGTCGACAGCTGACGGCTGTAGCTCAAACGAACTTAATTGATTACTGTTTGTAAATAAGTGAGCTATGGCAAACGATAAAATGTCATCACTAGATTCAAATGAACAGAACGAAACAAGTGAAGTGTCGCGTCGCTTACGGTCCCGCAGGATAATTAGTAGGGCTGAGACACCAATCGAAACAATTGTAGAAAGTGAAGTGGGAAATCTTATGGACTTTGATGCCTCACACCATAATGTTACCGGCACTGAACTAGACAATGCCAGCATAGTTTCTGCCACTAGTACTCGTAGCCACATACCGGTTACAAGGGAGGCAGGTGAAAGCAATTCAGGGGTAGTGACAGGCGATGTATTCAAACAGCTACTGAGTCAAATAAGTCAAATGATGCAGGACGGAAATCGCCAAATGAAAGACGAAAATAGACAAAAGTTAGCTTCGCTTGAAGATAAACTTTCTACAGTAATTGAAGGTAAACTTTCGACAGTAAGTGAAGAAATAAAAACTGTTAGAGAAAACGTAGCCAAAGCAGTAGCAAAGCAAGTTAAGGATGCTGTTTCTCAAATGCGAAGTGGAATAATTTTCGAACTGAATGACACTTTAGCTACCATGCAAAGCGAGACAGCTTAACCAAGAATCTTGACTCCATCGTAACCACGGTTAATCACATATTAGACAGAATAACTACGCAAATAGAAAAACTAACCGAGCGAATGTCAAACTTGACTCTGGAAACTGAAACGAAAGTAAAGGAGAGGCTAGATAGTCATGAGAGAGAATTTAGAGAAAAGTATGAGAACTGGATTGCTGGAAAGGACAAATTTGTCGAAAATAAAATTAACAAAGACCTAGTAGAGACTGTGAAAGCAGCCACTCTTGGTATCTTGTCAACTCCTGGAAGCTCCGTAGATACCGTAATGTCTGAACTCGGTAGCATTAGTCGCACCCTTCAGCAAGAATTACCAAATTGGAAGCAAGAGGTAACGGAACAGCTAAATAACCTGAAGGCACAAGTGAGTAGTAGTTCCCGAATACAGAGACCGAATTATTCTAACTCTTTAGCATCAGAGGAAGAAGATGAATTATTTCGGCAATTCCGAATACCTGTTGTATCTAATGAACACACTTCACCACCACATATTCCAGTTAGTCACCGAAACCAAGAATCTGACTCAGTAGTAAAAATGATGAAGGAAGAAAGCATGATAAAGTATTGAGTTTTTCAAACCTTTAACCCGGAACAACGAAATATCTACCCAATTGTTTTTCTTCGTGGATTCTCCGGCATTTTCCAAATTTGTGGACTGATAGACAGCGTATCCAATTTGTTACCGGATATATAGGTGACGAATCGGCAATATGGGGAACCGAAATGGTTGATAAGTGTCGAACGTATGAGGAGTTCGAGCACTGTTTCCTCAGTAAATTTTGGAATGAAGGTGTTCAGAAGCGCCTTCGTAAAGAGGTCTATAATGCAGAACAATTTGACCCCAGGAGTAGTAGCCTGAGAAAGTACTTCGAAAAATACCTTGGCAAAATCGGGTATTGGGATACTCCTATTAATAGTAAGGATGTAATTATGATTCTCAAGTCTAAATTACCCGTATCGATTCGTGAAAAGCTGATAGCCATACCAGATGATGATCCAGATACCTTTATGTCGATATTAGATTCCCTAGACCTGATCTATGAGGACATGAGAACTAACAAACCGCGGAATACTCCGCACAATTCTTGGCCACAACATTAACGAGAGTAGTGGCTATGAAAAGCCAGGGAACGGTTACAAAAATAGTAACGATTGGCAAAACGGAAATAAAGGCAATGGGTATCCGCACAAAGGGAATAAACATAATGTTACAACACACACACACACACACACACACACACACACACGCACGCGCGCGCGCGCGCGCGCCCACACACAGACCATACTGCAATCACACCACGTCACTCTCAACACCTCGCTAGTCTACCTTCGATGCGATCGCTTCTCTGGCTGATACGTTCCTGACAAGACAGAAAAAGTGATTTAACGGTGTCTAAGGACAAAAATCGATTAGTTATCATCTTCGTCGTCTACTTCTAGTACTGAATATTCCGATTAGTTGCGAAGTTCTTTTATTCTTGATCTTGACCTGCCTACTCTTCGAAAGCTTCTTGCCTGACGATTCTATACCAATCTTAGCAACAGTTCATCAGTCATCAGTTCTACACGAGACCGCAACTTCTAAGATATCCCATGATTTTATCAATTAGTCAACATGCGTTATGTGACTGGTGCGTATCTAATTCCTTATGCTCTCTCTCCCCGATACTCTTGCAGTTTATCAGGCTAACTCCATTTAAGAAATGCTCTATTCTTTGGCTGCGCTTGCCTAGCGACGTGCTTGTCTACTGCTACTGTTACAGACCATGGTCCATGCTCATGTGGAATTTCAGCGTTGTGTTCTTGCTGACGTAGAGTTCTTACTTAATGTACTGAATATTCTCTGAAGTTTCTCTATTAGTGGAAACGTGGATATGACGTGCAGGTATGTCTTTCTCGAACATCGAAGACAGAGGTGGTATCCTGATCATTTATGTCTTTAATACTTTAATTAACGTTCCTGACTGACATTTCTACGTGTGTATAAAACCACATTAAGCGCAATACCCAATATTAAGAGACTCGAGTTTCAAAGCACAAGGTACATAAAGGAAAGTATGCTGGGAGACGGGTGCGCTACATTGGGCGAGGAATCTGCCTGTGTGGGGCGCACATAGCGCCGCTTATCGGGCTCCGAAAGGCCACGGCGAGGCGGTTGCAGAGTTGAGCAACTGCTCTGACGAAATTACGCCTGCCCTGCTATGACATGCTGCGAGGAATGTTATTGGGATTCCTGTGCAACTCCGGCCGCACAGGTAGCGTCGCCTCGTTTGAATTTCAAATTCCCCGGAATAAAGCGACCGCCCTGCTTCGTAAAGAGCGTCCAGCACCTCATGTGAGCGAGCGAGCTCGCATTGAGAAGTCGCGGGGAGTGTTTTACCGGACGTGAGGGCATTATCTAGTGGCACGCACAGGTCGACGACCATTGCTGAGTTTCTCAATGTGTCTGCAGGTATGAGCCACGAATGGCAGCAGCAAGAAATAAGCACATTGCAAGAAATCAATCAGTTGTTTTCTGCGAGTGAGTTTGTGCTCTAAGAAAAGAAAACGGGAAGACAACGTACTCATTCACAGTGTGCTCCAGAAGTAAAATTCAACGTTCCCAGAGGTGACAGCAATGATCATTTCAACCAAAATAGTTTCTTACAGACGTATGGTCTATTCCAAATGGTTTTTGGGGTAGAACACACGATCGGTGATAAGTATCTCGAATCTTCCCAGCGAATTCGGGTTGGCGCAGGAGGTTTCCATTGCGTACTATTTCCTTTCGTTAACTTAAGGCAGAGAGGGCTATCTGACGTCCGATCCATTGTGGAGTTCGGTGCTTTACAGCCGAATTGCATGGACTAGAGTGTGCAGCAAATGCGATTCTTAAGTGTGAATATTCAGTTGGGAGTAGGTGGAAGGCTATTTACAGTTTCGTAATTTCCATTACAACGAAGGGAAACTTCTCGAAATTTTTGGTGGAGACCAGGGGGTTTGGAGCGTTTTTCTAAAGCATACATAAAAAAGCACTCCGTCTTCAGGCCACGAGTGGCCTACCGGGACCATGCGACCGCCGTGTCATCCTCGGTGGAGGATGCGGATAGGAGGGGCGTGGGTTCAGCACACCGCTCTCCCGGCCGTAAGATGGTATTCGTGACCGAAGCCGCTATTATTCGGTCGAGTAGCTCCTCAATTGCCATCACGAGGCTGAGTGCACCCCTAAAAATAGCAACAGCGCATGGCGGCCTGGATGGTCACCCATCCTAGAGCCGACCACGCCCGACAGCGAATAACTTCGGTGAACTCACGGGAACCGGTGTATCCACTGCAGTAAGGCCGCCTAAAGCATATATAGCCTTTGTTTTTATTACTGAAACAATACGTCCCAACTGTAAAATGATGGCTTAGTGTATCTTCGTTGCTTGACAATTGCTAAGGAAAACAAATGACTCTTGCTAAGAAACGACTGCCAGTTGCTACGGAAAATCGACAATTACTGCGGAACACCTGGCCAAATGTTAGTAAAAGGAAAAGTATAGGGCGGGGAAGTGTTACCTGCAACGAAATCTGCGAACGAACGCTCTGTATATATTCGATGCTTCATGCAGTAAGGTGTTTGGTGAACACTGTTGTGGAACCAATCAGCGCGAGATTACGTGTGGCACAGCAGCATGTCTCTAAGACATCATTTGAGTGCTTATGATTGTGGACGAGCTATTGGATGGCCCGAAGCCAGTCAAAGTACCACTACTCTGGCCATAATAATGGGCGTGTCGAAAAGTATCATCTCGCATTTAAAAAAGACCGCTGTAGATGAAAATGCCATGCGGTAGCATGCTGGTAGTCGTAGATGTTTAGGTTTTTATGTTGGTAACGTCACGTAGCGCTCTGTATGAAAATCACTGACTGTGCTGTGTGCAGTCTGTAACTGGTTTGCATATTTGGAATTTGCTATTGTAGTGTTGGGCAGCTGGCCGTTAACAGCGCGTAGCGTTGCGCAGTTGGAGGTGAGCCGCCAGCAGTGGTGGATGTGGGGAGAGAGATGGCGGAGTTTTGAGTGCGGATGATCTGGACGTGTGTCCATCAGAGGGAGTAAATTTGTAAGACTGGATGTCATGAACTGATACATATATTGTTTGTTCTCTGTCAAAATCTCTCATTTGCAAACTATGCCTATCAGTAGTTAGTGCCTTCAGTAGTTAGAATCCTTTATTTAGCTGGCAGTATTGGCGCTCGCTGTATTGCAGTAGTTCGAGTAACGAAGATTTTTGTGAGGTAAGTGATTCATGAAAGGTATAGGTTATTGTTAGTCAGGGCCATTCTTTTGTATGGATTATTGAAAGTCAGATTGCGTTGCGCTAAAAATATTGTGTCAGTTTAGTGTTGGTCAGAATAAGTAAAGAGATAAATGTCTGAGTACGTTCAGTTTTGCTCAGCTGTTTGAAAATCAAATAACGTAAGGGGTTTACCAGCACAGTAATTCACTGATTTTTCTAAGGGGACGTTTCAAAAGCAAGAGGATCGATGTGTAACCCTAGTGGTGAAAAGGAACTGACATCTCTCTCTTAGGAGATCGCATCTGACCTGCCAGCGCACGAGTTTCGGCCAGAGCCATTTCGCGGCGATTAAATCTGGCTGGATGTTATGCTACGATACCTGTTAAATGCATCACACTTCACTACGCCATCTTCGAGTAAAATTTCGTTGGTGTAGGGAGCACGATGTTTGGGGTCAGCAAAGGTGGTCCGGAGTGATGTTGTCAGACGAATCCCACTTCACTGTGGCAAGTGATTGTGACTACGAGCTAGTGCGGAGAGAGAGGGGAACTCGTTACACACTACACACTACACATTACACCATGTTATGATCGTTATCGGTATGGTCAGGGCATTATGGTGTGGGCAGACATTATGCACCATGGCCGAACACCACTACATATCTTTGCGCTAGGTACCGATACAGCAGAGCAGTGTTGAAGGGAGATTATTCTGGATCATGTCTGTCTGTTTAGGGGTACAGTAGTAGTAGGGTAAGGGTGGTATCAGGACAATTTGTTAGTCCAAATTGCCTACATTCAGGGGAAAAACTGTTGTTCCTTAACTTGTTCCACTAGGAGGATTATGATGCCCTGGGAATTATTTGTTCTTTTGATTGAAAGGCACTTGTCTGTTGTTTGCTTTAGTTGTTTTCCAAATCCCCTCTACCCCTCCCACCCTCTCAGAAAAGTGGTAACACATCTGATATCAATTAATTGGCTAATTAACTAAATTGATAAAAAATTGCCTAGAAATCGCCCAGTTTGTCACTTTCGGTATTTTATTATTGTATTTGCTGTTTTATTGTATGTTTCTAAAATTTTTTTATATAATTGCCATTCTTGGCGTTACAGCAGGTTTTAATGATTGTGCTATGAAGTTTACCATCATTTTGTCTCACCTGTTTGGTGATCAGTTTCTTGTCCTTTAAATTAATCTTTGCTGTTGTATTTGCTGTTTTACTGTATGTTTTTTTTAAATTGTCTTATATAATTGCCGTTCTTGGCATTACAGCAGGTTTAAATGGTTGTGCTACCAAGTTTACCATCATTCTGTCTCAGCTGTTCGGAGATCAGTTGCCTGTCTTTTAAATTAGCCTTTGCTATTGCATTGCTGTTTCACAGTATGTTTGTTAAATTTTTTTTATAATTGCCAGTCTTGGCGTTAACGGCCTTCAGCCGTGACTGTAGTTACTTGCCTTAAAATTCTCATTGGGATCACATTGGCTTGTTTTTAAAACATTATTTGCTGTGTCTTTATTTTATGCTCATTTGGTAACGCACTGAAAGCACTATCAATTACACAGTTGTTTATTCTTTCAGTAATAACGAGTGATATCTTTATTTATTGCTGAGTCTGGAATTATCGTTTTAAAATAAATGTATGTAATTGCAGAAGGGAACCAGAAGTAACTGATTACGGCCCCGTCCACAATCGAACCCGAATCCTGCCTTCCTTGGCTACCAGGTCTCGTATACACTTTGAAAAAAGAACATCGCATGTAAAGAGAGAGAGAGAGAGCTGTAGTTTGCTTTGCAGATGACGGAGGAACTAGCATGAGACATTTAATTCTGCCATGTAGTCTAAGCTAACCCAGCCTTCCTAGGGCACTTTTCTTGCGGTACGCTTCACGAACTGCTTCAGGAGTTATTAAATCTGGTGTAGAATATCAATCTTGAAGATGTCATAAATGGTGCTTCAGAAAATGTGCCTCAGGAAATATTAATTAAATCGTTAATATAAGCATTTAAATAATTTGATTCACACAGTTTAAAACAACTCGTAATAAAAAAAAGATCGACACTGCACAGTAGTTTGTGTGCATAAACAACAGTGTTATGCCACAATTATACGGGACCGTTGAAGTGTCGGACGCAATTGACAGTGAAGATATGGAACGTAAGCAGTGTCCTGCGTGCCACCAGGACCTAAGCCCTTATAGAGCATGCCTAGGATGCTCTTAGCTGACGTGTTTCTCAACGAACACCCCATCCACGAACCGTGAAAGAACTGAAAAGTGCCTTGAGAGAGGAGTGGGACAATAACCCTCAAGGACTTCTCAACAGTTTGGTAGCCAGCATGAAAAAGATGTTCAAAATGTGCGTTAGTGCCCGAGGAGGACATATTCCGTACTGAGCAAGTGTGCCTCCCTTTCTCTAGCTCTTTAGGAAAGGAAATAAATACAGCGTAGTCAGGCATTTTTCTCTCAAGAAAATTGTTTAAAAGTCAATATTATATAGGTTGTCAACAGGGTCGTAACTGGAATTTTTTATGACTACTTACAAGTCACCATTCGTCTTTCAAAATATTAAAAATGATCAGGCGTAAGAGAGCCCGTAATCTGGTCTGGCTAAATAAGCAATAAATAAAATAAAATAAAAACTACCCCTTCCCTGGGTCTTGCCCCTTCGTCCTCTCCGTAAAACTATTCTATGGGCGCTCTTATTACTGAGAGACAGATATCGACCTCTGTATAGGTAGTCTGACCTGTGTCACCACAAACGTTATATGTGTCTGTTAACCGGCTTTCCATGTGGTGAAATCTGCACCGTTCGTGGTTATAAATATACCACTCCATCAACATAACTTATGTATTGTTTCATGTCGTCAACCATTGCCTGTGATTATTTCTGTCCAATAATATCTGCTCCTCAAAAATGGTTCAAATGGCTCTGAGCACTATGGGACTCAACATCTTAGGTCATAAGTCCCCTAGAACTTAGAACTACTTAAACCTAACTAACCTAAGGACATCACACACACCCATGCCCGAGGCAGGATTCGAACCTGCGACCGTAGCAGTCCCGCGGTTCCGGACTGCAGCGCCAGAACCGCTAGACCACCGCGGCCGGCTCTGCTCCTCAGCAACTGTCAAGCAATGTATATACATTCGTTTGTGCAAGGGAGTTGGGGTTGGCGACTCGCCTCTCCCGCCACTGAGGGGACTGTTCGAAATCCGACCCATTAAACAATTCAGTTGTTTTCACTAAAATACAGCGCGATCTGGTGGTGCGGAAGAGGAGGTCCCAGTTAGTACCATTTGGGCGGAGAGCTGCCGTTCTGACATATTTGCCGTACAGCCAATGGAAACTGTAGTATCCACAGCTACACATACTGATGCCTATACGGTGAACGATACCAGCGAGGATCTCCTCAACAGTGCTTCAGACATCGAGTCGGACATTCAGCTCTGGTACCTACCGTCCTACAACACGAAGCCGCCGTGAATAAATCGACGGTGCTGGAAGACTACCTGTTTGTATGAGTCTGCGATAAATAACCATAATTTATCGTTCCTACTTGCAAAATGTTAATTTCACTGAACTCTAATGCAGTTTTTATCGTAATATGTGTCATATTTTCTCAATTTGGCACGATTCACCGTTGTTAACACAGGTTGCTATACATAAAATATTTGTGCCATTACGAATTTATAACTATCTTTTAGTCATTCTAAATACTTTGATCCAGCAAATTATTTTATGACCAATTAGTCAATTGTCTATACTTCTGGATTACAGTCACTGCGAAATTTAATGTTACTTCGTTAGTCAAACAATGATGTACAATGAAAATTTACTTTCTTTAATCCTCGTCCTTACTCATACGCATAATTTGCATTAATACGCTCTGATGTCTATTACACACGCATTTTACTGCATCCTTCACTATTATACTCTTTAGCACAACACATTCTACAGCTTTTTACAGAACAGAGCCTTCTTATGTTGAATTAGACGTGGTGAGAACAGCGGGAACTTGAAGAACTTAGCAAGCCCAAGGTACTAATTTTCCTTGTAATTTGTAATCGTTGAGATATGGTGACGGAATTTGTCGTACCAGGTTAGTATCAGCCCTAGAATGCTGTAATAAACACTGGTATTGTGATGTTGGTTCCAAAATTGCAATCCGGCTGTTGATGCATTTCCAAAAACGCGGAATCTGTCGTAAAGTGTGATTTTTAACATTTTACGAATAGATGTTAGGAGAAGGAACGAACTACGGCCACGATATTTATAGCTACTAACAACTAACGATAAAGAATGATGTTTATATGATGTGATCATCTGCGAAATACATCACTGAATGACCGACTGTTTGAATATTTTACGTCTCGGTGACAATTATTTTACAAGCAGACGGGGTCAGCATCATTACAAAAACATTAAATTGTCATGTAGATATTTAAAACAACATATGCAAGAAAGTCGTAATTTCACCCTTGTCACGTATAGGTACAGGCAGGAAATAGGATTCCACCATTTACTTCACTTGCTGCGTTAGTGCGTACATAAGAAATTAGAGTTGTCGTGAAGCCTGTTTCGTAGTGCTGAAATGCAATAGTATTTGGTAGGAATATCGCCGGTACCAAATCACACCAATGTCTCTCTCTCTCTCTCTTTCTCGCTCTGTCTTTTTTTTTTTAAGTACTCCCAAACAAAGAGCGACCAATGTCACGGTTTTTATAGGTAAAAACAACTGACGATCGTTCATTTCCCTTAATTATCTGTTTAGTTTAATTTTTTCTTTTACCAGTTTTGTTTAACTTGCTGTCATATAAAAATAATTAGTCCAGTTAACATCTGTGCAGGACGCAACTGATGACAGTTAACAGTTTCTCGACTAGAACATTAAAAGGCAGGATAATAAACATGATTTTATCGTTTATAGCAAACCGACAATTAATAGATCACCGATGAACTTGAACAAGTGTTATGGTACGTCCACCCCGAACAAATAGAACGAACGCTAACGAACAAAACGAGATTATAAAATAATAATAATAAAAAAAAGTGGTCACGGTGTTGGACTGTGTAGCGGCCGAGCCGTGTTCAAAACTGCCTCTTGTCATTTATTTTTTTCTCACAACACGATGAACTGTCCATCCGGTCATTGAAATGTTTGTTCTCTTTCTGTAATCTTGGCAGTTCTCATACTATACATTAGTTATAGAATATGAGGCATGTGGTAAGAATACGTTACCGTCGCAAGTAAAAGCAGGCGATATACCACACAGACGTCTCACAGAAACGAAAACAATGAATAAACGGGTGTGGACTATATTACAACAAAGGAATTCAAGAGTCAAGACTTCCAAAACGGAACCTAAATAACTTTAAAAACATACGTTTTGACAGAACACAGAGAAACTGCGTGATTGTGAAACTGTTTCGTTCATTTGTTGAAGCTTATGTGACAAACTATTACGTTTTCTCCATCTCCTTGGGAGTGATCACATTCACATTCATACAAACACCAAAATCGGGCAAGGAGGTATGTCTCACTCACGCATCAGGTGTACAAGTTCGGCACGTCGATAAGAGATTCCTATCATATTACATGTGCACTGTCACAATTGCCGTGTGTGACACGCCAGATTTTCCGGTGGAATATGACTTGTCGCCTAGTTATCAAACGTTTGCGGTTCCCACTCGAAAGCCGTCCTTTCGGCTGCTAATTGAGTAATTGTGGAGCATCAGCTGTCATTATAGGTCCCTTCCTTACACTTCGCTGTGCAGACGGGCGTTACACCACAACGCAAACACAAATTTCAATACAGCGAACAGCGAAAAAAGAAAAATTGGCAGGAAGGAGGTTCAGACACTGTCTCAAAAATGATGTCGGTGATAAGATGGACAAATTTGAATGGTTGGGAACATAAAAACTAGAGTGCACATCTCGTGATGCAAAGGATGTTCGACAGAGGAGAACATTTTTGGTCAGATACAAGGATCACAAAGACATTTTCAGCCTGAGCAGTTACAAGTCTATGAAACAGGTCACCCCGTAAAGAAAATAGAAGACTATTTGGAAATCCTGCACCTGGAAATCCTGGAAATGAAAAAAAAAGTATGTGGAAGAGTTAGATGCAAAAAACCAATTCGCGAAAAGAAATTCGACGGTGTTCGTAACATAGGAATGAAATACATGGGAACGAGAAATTTAAAAACCTTTTGGATTTATTTTACTGCAGGTACCTAGTTATATTTGTTACTTCGTTCTTGTATTAACTACAGGTTTATGATCGCACGCATCAGCATGCAAGCAACTTCTTAGGATATCATGCAAGAGTTCGTGACTAATGGAACAGTGTTCGTGGTTTAGGCAGTAGCTGCGTGTACTGTAGTGAACCGCACCTCGCAACTACATGTCAACTCATGGTGCCCACAGTTGCAGACAAAACCTGGTGCGCAGTTGTGCGTGGAGTGTTATATGACTGTTAAGGGACAAATGGACGATCTTAAAGTAAGACGAGGACCCAAAGTCCAATCTCTTTTTATTTTATTTTGTTTTATGAACGCCACAAATTTTTTGTTAAGTGTTCGGGTTTTAACAAAAGTATTAATTTCTGGCAACCCGATAATGAAAGCTCTCTCATAACGCGTTGTTGATTTTTATTGAGTTTAATAACTCTGGTCCACAAATTTTCACTTTTTATTTTCTACAGAAAGAAAAGTAGCCATACTTTATAGATTTAGATGCGCTGAACACCAATATCAAGGTTAAAATTGTCTCCTAGCTCAGGGTTACAAGTAAATGAAGTGTTTACTTTTCACAATCACACTTGTGGGGCATTATAAGAGCTACATGTAAAGGCATTGTGGCAACAGCTCCTTTGCCATAACTGAGAGAGGTGGACGCTTCCAGTGCAATTTGGCAACACTGCTTTCCACCAGGACCTACGTGTGCACTATCCAATCAAGCGAGCATTGGCGAAACTAGACACGATTTTAACTGTCGTTTGTCACGGCTGGGTGCTTTTGTGCTCCATTAGTTCACCAGTTACTGGCACGAGTGTCGTTGCAGTTGGCAGTGAATGTACGTCAGGCGAGGTTTTGAAATTGAAGAACTGTGCTATTGCATGCATGTACACATTCACAAAAATGCCCTGTACCTGCAGAAGCAAACCTGAAAACTTTTGGTACTTTTATGCTGATGTTATTTGTGGTTCAAGAAAGCGACTATTGACTAAAGCAGTGAAACGAGGATACCCCTTGTACGGTATATCGAGTGTCGAGCTGGAGACCAAGATAAATCTTGGGCTCCATACATGTGTTGCATCTTGTGCCCATCTCCACTGAATGCTTGAATGTATGGCAAAAGCGTTTTCATGAAGTTTTCTGTGATTGCTATTTGGTATGAACTCACAAATCATGCATCGGATTACTACTTTAGTATGGTACGTCCCTTGAGGATAGGAGTCCATACCGAGAGGGGGAGGAATATTCTCTACCCTGACACTCCGTCTGTCATTCGCTATGTGACTCATGAAGAAGCATTGCCAATTCCTGCTCCCCCACATTTACTACCAAAAAAGTAGTGATAGCGATGATGCTGAACTGACAATACAGCCTGAATAGTGCTACGATCTTGAAATCTGTGTTAATTACAACAAGTATGAATGGCCACTGTGTGGTGATGTCAGAGTCATCACGATGCTGTTGAGTTTGCAACAGGGTTACACTTAGTATCGCTGCTTCCTGTGTGAGTGGGACAGCCACACAACAGAAAAACACTACACACAGAGGCAATGGCCTCCACGAACTGCTCTGGTGCCTGGATCAAAAAATATTCTCGATGAACTTCTAGCGAATCCGAACAAAATTGTTCTCCCGTCATTGCTCGTTCTCCCACCATTGCACATTAAGTCGAGAACCATGACAGCATTTGTTAAGACTGTGCACAGGAATGAAGCAGCATTTCATTATTTGTCTAAGAAGTTTCCGCAACTCAGAATAGAGAAGATCACAAAGGAGATATTCATTGGTCCATAAACACGTCAGCTGTTGGAGGACACACTCTTTGAGGCCACTCTACCCCCTGATCAGCTGCACGCGTGACATTGTTTTCGTAACGTTACAACATTGTTCTTGGGAGGCAGGAAAGACGAACATTACAGGGACCCTGCGGACGAACTCATGTACAGTTGTAACATCGATCATGACCCTGGAGGAGCACTTCTTTTACTCCCAACTCGATGTGTTACCAAAGAACTGTGGTGTATTCAGTAGTGAGGTCAACGAGGGCTCCGTCACGGCATTTCTGTTATGGAACAGCGGTACACAAGACGCTGTACTACTGCTATGTTGGTTGATTTCAGCTGTATGCTGCAGAGAGATGCTCCAGACACTACTCAAAAAAGTAGGCAAAGAAACGGTACAAATAAATTGCGGTAGCAATACACGTGAAACGTAATGTCCAAAAATTATTTGTAACCTTGAGCTGGGGGACAATTTTAATCATGATGTTCGTGTTCAGCTCATAAAAATGTCTATATCTGTTTGTGGATCAATGAATAACCTCTTTGTGATCTTCTCTGTGCTGAGTTTTGGAAACTTCTTGCAACAAATAAAAATGCTGCTTCATCCCTGCTGTAGCCATAAATCTATAAAGACCGGTCAATTTGATTTCTGCAGAAAGTCCACATTGGACCAGCGTAAGTCATACCTACAAAATACTGGCATGAATTATTTACAGAGGAATGAAAAAAACTAGTAGATGCTGAATTTGGGTAAGATAGGTTTGATTTCCGGAGAAATGTAGGTATACGCGAGGCTGTTCTGAGCCTACGAATTATCTTAGATGAGAAAGGCAAACCTAGGTTTGTAGCATTAGTACATCTAGAGCAAGCGTGTGACTATGGTGGATGGACTACACTCTCCGAAATTCTGAAGGTAGCAGGGGTAAAATATTCAGGACTTGTAGACAAACCAGACTGTAATTGAGAAGGGAAGGAGACAGTGTTGTACCCTTTCCCCGACGTTATTCAGTCTGTTCGTAGAGCAAGCTGTGAAGGGAAGAAAAGAGAAATGTAGAAAGGGAATCAAAGTTCATGGAGAACAAATAAGAGCTCGAAGGTTTGTTGATGACACAGAAATTCTATTAAAGACTGCAAAAGACTTGGAAAAGCAGTTGAAAGGAATGGATAGTATCTTAAAAAGGGGTTGTAACATGAACATCAACAAATATAAAACAAGGGTGATTCGAATGTAATCGAACTAAATCAGTAGGTCTTGATAGAATTAGGCTAGGAAGTGAGACACTAAAAGTAATAGATGTGTTTTGCTATTTGGGCACCAAAATAACTAATGGTGGGCGAAGTAAAGAGGATATCAAGTGCAGACTGGCTACAGCGAGAAACACATTCCTAAAACAAGAGGAATATTTTAACATAGAATACAAATTGAAATATTCAAGAGTTTTCTCTCTAGGTATTTGTCTGGAGTGCAGCATTGTACGGAAGTGGAATGTGGACAGTAAACAGATCAGACAAGAAAACACTAGAAGCTTTGGAAATGTAGTCCTACAGAAGAATGTTAGATTAGATGGGTAGATCGAATAACTAATGAGGAGGTGCTGAGCTGGATTGGGGAAAAAAAAATTTATGGCACAGATTGTGACTAAAAGAATGAATCGGTGGCGGGGGGTAGGGGGGGGGGGTAGGAAACAGTCTCAAGCATGAAGGAATTGTGAGCTTGGTAGTGAGTTAAAGTGAAGAGCGAAAAACCGCAAGAGGAGACCAAAGCTCGAATACAGTAAGCTGATTCATTGGATGTAAATTTGCAGGAGTTGTGCAGGGATGAAGAAACATGCACAGAATGGATTAGCGTGGACAGCTGCATCAAATCAGTCTTCGGACTGAAGACCACAACAAGAAGTATAATTGACGTGCTTGACTGCTACCAATTATTGCTGATAACATATAATAACCGTTCCTGACAACTGAAAAATGAGAAACACTACGCTTCTTGTACCTTATATTAAGGCACTTACTATTCCACTCTCGACTGGGATGCAGAAATTATGGTTTCTTATCAGTGTCTGGCTTTTTTTTTTTTTTTTTTCGAGTCACCAGTCTTCTGACTGGTTTGATGTGGCCTGTCACTAATTCCTAATTTATTGATGTATTCCTGTCTCTGTCTTCTCTACATTTTGTACCCTCTACAGCTCCCTCTAGTACCACGAAAGCTATTTCTTGATGTCTTTACACATGTCCTATCAGCCCGTCCATTCTTCCTGTCAGTGTTTTCCATATATCCTTTTCTTCGCCGATTTTGAGGAGAACCTCCTCATTTCTTACCGCATCAGGCCAACTAATGTTCAGCACTCTTCTGTAGCATTATATCACAAACTCTTCGATCCTCTTCCGTACTGGTTTTCTCATGGTCTATAACTCACTGCCAGACAATGCTGTGCCCCAGACGTACATTCTCATAAATTTCTCCACAAATTAAGGCCAGTTTTATGTCCTCTTTGTTTCGTCCGTCATTGATTATTTTTCTATAAAGGTAGCAGAATTCCTCAACTGCATCTGCTTCGTGGTCACCAATTTTAATGTTAAGTTCCTTCCTATTTTATTTCTGCTACTTCTAATTACTTTTGTCTTTTTCAGGTTTACTCTCAATCGATATTCTTTACTCATCATATTGTTCATTCCATTCAACAGATCCTGTAATTCTTTTTCACTTCCACTGAGGATGGCAATGTCATCAGCAAATCTCCTCGTTGATATCCTTTCACCTTGAATTTTAAACACACTCCAGCTCCAGAACCGTTCTTTTATCTCCGTAAATGTTTTTTAGATTTTTGACTTAAAAATAGGGGCGAAAGACTGCACCCTTGTCATAACACCATATTTAATCTAAGCACTCCTTTCTTGGTCTGCCAGTCTTATTGTCCCCTCTTGGTTCTTGTACATATTGTGTATCACTCGTCTTCCCTCATAGCTTACTCCTGTTTTCCCCAGAATTTCGGACACCTTGCATCATTTTACATTGTCGAACGTTTTTACTAGGTCGACAAATCCTATGACCGTGTCTTGATTTATCTTTAGTCTAGTTTCCATTA
The DNA here is from genome assembly GCF_023864345.2 of Schistocerca serialis cubense. Taxonomy (NCBI): domain Eukaryota; kingdom Metazoa; phylum Arthropoda; class Insecta; order Orthoptera; family Acrididae; genus Schistocerca; species Schistocerca serialis. The sequence goes on from NC_064638.1 coordinate 795,879,902, forward strand.
TCATTCGCAAAATCAGAACTGCCTGTCTCGTGCCTTTACTCTCATGCGTTTACCTTTCCCAAAGCCAAATTGATCGTCACCTAGCAGATCCTCAATTTTAATTTCCATTCTACTGTGTATTATTGTTGTTAACAGCTTAGATGCATCAACTGCTAAGCTGATTGTGCGATAGTTGTCGCACTTTTGTATCCTCACCATCTTCGGAATTGTGTGGATGATATTTTTCCGAAAGTCAGCGTACGTCGCCAGTCTCATAAATTCTATACGCCAACATGTATGGTTGTTTGGTTGCCATATCCTTCAATCATTTTAGAAATTCCGATGGATTGTTATCTAAGCTTTATTTGATTTCAAATTTTCCAGAGCTCTATTAATTTCTGATTGTAATACTGGATCCCCTCCGTCTCCAGTTTCTATTTCTATCACATCATCTGATAAGTCTTCTCCCTCATAGAGGCCTTCAACGTACTCTTTCCACATATCTGCTCCCTTCTCTGCGTTTAACAATGGAATTCTCATCGTAATCTCAGTGCTACCACCGTCGCTTTCAATTTCAACGAGGGTTATTTTGTCTTTTCCATGTATTGAATCAGTCCGCTCGATGATCATTTCTTTTTTGATCTCTTCACATCTCTCCCACAGCCATCTCGCCTAGGTTTCCTGCACTACCTATTTATTCATTCCTAAGGGATTTATGTTGCTGTATTCCAGTCTTTCCCTAACATTTTTCTACTTCCTTCTTTCGTCGATCAACTGAGATATTTCTTCTGTTACCTAAGATTTCTTCTCAGTTACCTTCCTTGTACCTACGCTCCTCTGTCCAACATCTGTGACTGTCATTTTTTCGATGTTCACTCTTCTACAACTAAGCTGGCTACTCTGGTATTCCTTATTACAATATCTACATCCTTAGTGAAATTCTAACGTTTCTCATAATTTCTCAGTACCCCAATATTCCACTTCCTTCCATACTGATCCCTCCGGACAATTCTCTTAAACTTCAGTCTACCTTTCATCATTACTAAATTGTGTTCTGAGTCTATCTCCTCCCTTGCACGCCTTACTATCCAGTAGCTGATTTCGGAATCTCTTCTCGGCCATGATGTAATCCAGCTGAAATCCGCCCCTGTTTCCGGGTCTTTTCCAAGTCCACCTCTTTCTCTTGTGACTCTTGAACATAGTATTCGCTATAATTATCTGAAATTTATTGCAGAACTCTATTAGTCTTTCTCCTCTCTTATTCCTACGGCCAACCCATATTCTCCCGGAACCTTTCTTGCTATTCCTTCCCGTAAAACCGCCTTCCAACCCCCTAGGACTATTAAATTTTCATGTCCATTTACTTACTAAATTACATGTTCGATATCCTTTATACTTTCTCTGTTTCATCTTCAGCTTGAGAAGTTAGTCTCTACACGTGAACTCTTGTCGTCGGCGTTGGTTTTCTGTCGAATCTGATGAGAACAAATCTGTTACTGGACTGTTGACACTTGCTCACTCTCTGCTTCATATTCCTGTTCATAACGAATGTTACGCCCATTAAACTGTTTTCTGTCGCTGTTGATATTATCCTACGTTCGTCTGAGCAGAAATCCTTATCTTCTTTCCACACTTCGCGGACTCGCATTCTATCCAGATATGACCTTGCATTTCTGTTTTCAGATTTTCTAGTTTTCCTACTACTTTCAGACTTCTGGCATTCCATGTTCCGACTCTTAGCGTGCTATTCTCTTGTCGGTTACTGCAACTTTTTATCGTGGTCATCTTCCCCTCGGCAGTCCCGAATGTTTACATCCTGTGAGCCAGCGTAAAACAAAGTGTAGCTACATACTGTGTTGATTTGTTTACATAGCTTAATAATCCACATTATAAGAAGCAAACCGATGTGAATACCACAAGGCAGTGCACTCACCACCACTGCATGTAGCTACACTTGGTCCACAACATAATGTTTCTGTAACATCTCCATCTGAAGATGAGCCTGCAGTGGCTCGAAGACATGTTCATGGTTGAATAAATCGTAAAAAAGCGACTGGTTGCACATTTATTCCCAGACAAACGCCAATTTAAATGACACTAACAGTTCGTCATCCACAATGGATATACCGAGAGTATCACTTTTTCGAAATGCTGTAACTCCCATTACGACGTAGAAGTATGAAATTTGACTCAGTGGTGCCTACAGCGGTACTCTGTAATGGTGCAGACTTTTGGCGCTCTGCGACGTCACCCTCGGCCTCAGCGACACTTCAAACAGCAAGGCTATGCCGTTGCCCTCGCGCCTGCTAATAGGCAAGCAGGATCCCAGGAGAGTCCCCAGTATTTCCACCCTGCAAACCAGAGTAGAAACTACAGCTGGACTGCAGTCCAAAGGAGTGCTATCACGTTCAGTGGTGTTGCTGCCCTGTGACGTCCTTACGGAAAGTCTGAATCGTCCAGGAGGTGTCAGCAGTTGCTCAACACACTGCCAAATGTATTCGACTGCAAAATGTGTCACTACGGTCGCAGGTTCGAATCCTGCCTCGGGCATGGATGTGTGTGATGTCCTTAGGTTAGTTAGGTTTAAGTAGTTCTAAGTTCTAGGGGACTTATGACCACAGCAGTTGAGTCCCATAGTGCTCAGAGCCATTTGAACCATTTTTTTTGCAAAATGTGTGGGAATAAACGACCCAAATAAAAGGTGGTTACATAGACGCCATTTATGTCACCTCCTAAGATCTCTTCGTGTCTATTATGAGTGGAGGTGTGTCTGCCTCAAATTGCTGTAAGCACTATGGGACTAAACATCTGAGGTCATCAGTCCCCTAGACTTAGATCTAGCATTTTGCCGGCCGAGGTGGCCGAGCGGTTCTAGGCACTACAACCTGGAACCGCGCGACCGCTACGGTCGCAGGTTCGAATCCTGCCTCGGGCATGGATGTGTGTGATGTCCTTAGGTTAGTTAGGTTTAAGTAGTTCTAAGTTCTAGGGGACTGATGACCTTAGAAGTTAAGTCCCATAGTGCTCAGAGCCATCTGAACCATCTGAACTTAGATCTACACTACACCAAGAAGAAATGCACATTGATAAACAGGTATTCATTGGACAAATATCCTGAGAAATCATTACCCAGAACAACCACCTGTGGCCCTAATAACGGCCTTGATACGCCTGGGCATTGAGTCAAACAGAGCTTGGATGGCGTGTATAGGTGCAGCTGCCCAAGCTTCAACACGATACCACACTTCATCAAGAGTAGTGACTGGCGTATTGTGACGAGCCAGTTGCTCGGCCACCATTGACCAGACGTTTTCAATTGGTGAGAGATCTGGAGAATGTGCTGGCCAGGGCAGCAGTCGAACATTTTCTGCATCCAGAAAGGTCCGTACAGGACCTGCAACATGCCGTCGTGCGTTATCCTGCTGAAATGTAGGGTTTCGCAGGGATCGAATGAAGGGTAGAGCCACAGGTCGCAACACAACTGAAATGTAACGTCCACTGTTCTAAGTGCCGTCACTGCGAACAAGAGGTGACCGAGACGAGTAACCATGTAAGTAGGCTGTTTAGGTTTTCTTATTGGTAACGCCACGCGGCCCCCTGTATGAAAATCTCTGGCTGTGCTGTGTGCACTCTGTGGCTAGTTTGCATTGTTGTCTGCCATTGTAGTGTTGGGCAGCTGGATGTGAACAGCGCGTAGCGTTGCGCAGTTGGAGGTGAGTCGCCAGCAGTGGTGGATATGGGGAAGAGATGGCGGGTTTTTGAGAGCGGGTGATCTGGACGGGTGTCCATCAGAAACAGTACATTTGTAAGAATGAATGTCGTGAACTGCTATATATATTATGACTTTTGAACACTATTAAGGTAAATACATTGTTTGTTCTCTATCAAAATCTTTCATTTGCTAACTATGCCTATCAGTAGTTAGTGCCTCCAGTAGTTTGAATCTTTTATTTATCTGGCAGTAGTGGCGCTCGCCGTATTGCAGTAGTTCGAGTAACGAAGATTTTTGTGAGGTAAGTGATTTGTGAAAGGTATAGTTTAATGTTAGTCAGGGCCATTCTTTTGTAGGGATTATTCAAAGTCAGAATGCGTTGCGCTAAAAATATTGTGTGCCAGTTTAAGCACAGTAGTGTCTAACTTTTCTAAGGGGACGTTTCAACCAATGGCACCCCATACCATCACGCCGGGTGATACGCCAGTACGGCGATGGCGAATACAGGCTTCCAATGTACGTTTACCGCGATGTCGCCAAACACGGATTCGACCATCATGATGCTGTAAACAGAACTTGGATTCATCCGAAAAAATGACGTTTTGCCATTCGTGCACCCAGGTTCGTCGTTGAGTACACCATCGGAACTGCTCCTGTCTGTGATGCAACGTCAAGGGTAACCGCAGCCATGGTCTCCGAGCTGATAGTCCATGCTGCTGCAAACGTCGTCGAAATGTTCGTGCGGATGGTTGTTGTCTTGCAAATGTCCCCATCTGTTGACTCAGGGATCGAGGTGTGGCTGCACAACATTTTTAGACTACACAAATTGTTATCGATACGTTTTATTGATTTTGTGCAACTGCAAGTTAACAAACTGCAGGTTACATTGCGAGGCTTGTATTTCATAATGCGACTTCTCTCTGCTGTCTTCAACCAACATTCTGCGTATAGAGCCGTGTTGACATCTGCGCGGCAAAGATCTGATTGCATAATTTTATAATTTTATCACTGGATTACTGCAGAACTGGTAGATGGAAAATGACGTAGTAGTTCAACTCGTTGACCTTGTCTAATGTACACACTGTTTGAATTCGATGTGTTTTAATCACTTTTTTGAAGTTCTACATGTTCACTTCAATGAAGAATGAGGGGGTAGCTTACTACAGTATAGCATCTTCTTTTCTGAGATATATGACTCTGCAAATACTCTTTGTCTTGACAAAACTGGACGAAACAAATGTTTAAGTTTTTGACAATACTTTAGATACGGCTCCTTTGGCTCTGTGGGTCATAATTGTCTGTTACACGGTGTTCTCTCTTCAGAAACTTGTGATTCTGTAGCCTACAGATTGGTTTGCCTTCGCTCACTGAACGTACAGAAATGCAAGTGTTACAGATGAATGACCTTCATGAGTGCTAAAACGGAAACACTTCTGTATTTTTAACTTAACTTTATTGGCTTTTAGCCGTCCTAGCTGTGACAATTCTCTTGCAATCTTGCAAGCACAACTACTCACCATTTCTAAGCCAGAAAAGATGGGCTTTCATAGATGTATAATATCTGACCCTATTTAATTGTTTTTCCACATAAAGAGCACCACCACATGTCTCCACAGTACTGCGATTGTGTTTCTTCTGCCTGCGAGACGACCGACAGATGACTCAGTGGGTTTTCCGCGCATGATGCGACTAGACTGAGAGAAGGTTAGCAAAACCCAATAAGTCTGCACGAGCAACGCTTATTGGCTGTAAGACGGTATATTCAACATCTTTAGGAGTTGTTCTGATAAAGACGAATCTAGAAGTTGTCCCTCAGCTCTTTTGCTGCGGGTTTTGAGATGCTGCAGAGTGCAGACTTAAGTAATCATTTTCGTCGATTTTTCTTCGTTCTTAAGATAGAAACTGTTAATCACAAAGTGCAACCAGAGTTTCTTTTAGAGAGCGGATAACGTTCGAAAAGAAGTGTGTGTGTGTATGTATGTGTGTGTGTGTGTGTGTGTGTGTGTGTGTGTGTGTGTGTGTGTTTGTGTGCGAGAGAGAGAGATAGTCCAGGTACATGAAATTACTTGACAGTAGTCTCGTGTTAAGAGAGTGTAGCCGATAGCTGGCAAGAGGTTTTCAACTAAAACCGCATTTGGTGAAGCACTTCATACCCAGAACATTTTTCAAAATGTCTAGATCGCTACCATTTTTACAAGGAGATCGGTTTCAAACCATTATATGCGATCATCTCCAGGTCATACAATAGTTACCACGGCTCTCGTCACCACTTGCCGTGCTCAGTACTTGGGATGAAGCAACATCAGGCTTTAACGTCCCGTCGACAACGAGATCATTAGAGACGGAGGACAGGCTCAGATTACGGAGAGATGAGGAAGAAAATCTACCGCGCACTTTCAAAGGAGCACGCTCGGCATTTGCCTTAATCGATATAAAGAAATCACGGAAGAATTAAATATCGATTACCAGGCAGGGATCTGAACGTCGTCGTTCTGCACCGTCTCGCTCGTTTCAATATTTAGCAAGTGGCGATTAGGACATTGTGACTGGCTGTCACGATAGGCACTGTATAGCCTGACAATGGCTACATATAACGGTTGAAACGAATCATTTTATAACAACGGTAGAGCTCTAGACATATTAAAATGTTGTATGAATTATACCGACACCGTATGCCCAGTTTTAACTTGGTTAAATTTTATGTAATAATACACTGTCCGGTCACATTAATGTGACCACCTGTCTAAAGCTTCACCTTTTGCACGGTGGACTGCTGCGAGACGGACAGGAAGAGATTCAGTGAGGTTCTGGAAGGCACCGACGGGGATGTGGAAACATAGTGACTCCTGGGCCGTGGCCAGCTGCGCTAGGTTTCTACGTTGAGGATCCATGGCGCGAACAGCCCGATCGACGTGCTCCCACAGATTCTCGATTGGATTTAAATCCGGGGAGTCTGGTGGTCAGGAGAGTCTGGTAAACTCATACTCGTTCTCTTTGAACCACTCGCGTACACTGTGACCAGCGTGACACGTTGCACTGTCCCGTTGTATGCCATCATGCCAGGGAAAATAATCTGCACGTAGGGTGGGCGTGGTCCCCAAGGATGGATACATACTTGTGTTGATCCATTGTTCCTTCCAGAATGACGAGATCGCCCAGGGGATATCACGAAACAGTCCTCAGACTATAACGCTCCCTCCTTGTTTGCTTTCAGACTTGCTGTACAAGTTCAAATGGTTCAAAAGGCTCTAAGCACTATGGGACTTAACATCTGAGGCCATCAGTTCCCTAGACTTAGAACTACTTAAACCTAATTAACCTAAGGACATCACACACATCCATGCCCGAGGCAGGATTCGAACCTGCGACCGTAGTAGCAGCGCGATTCCGGACTGAAGCGCCTAGAACCGCTCGACCACAGCTGCCGGCGCTGTACAAGTCAATGAACATCAGTCCGATAGAGTGTAAAGCGTAATTCATCTGGAAACGCCACCTGTCGCGACGCAGTGGACATTCAGTTGTGGTATTGACGTGCAAATGAACAGCAGTCAGCATGGGTGCATGAACCAGGCGGCACCGTGAATGCCCATACGTAGCAACGTTGGCTGAAAAATCGTTGAGGAGATATTGTTGGTAGCCCCCTGGTTCGCCTGGGCGGTCAATTGCTCAACAATTGCCCGTCTATTCGCCCGTACACATCTTCGCCATCATCGTTCACTTGGATCATCTGTGTCCCATGGTGCACCACAGTTGCCTTGATTTCGGTTTTGGAGAGCGCCATTTTGTCATGCACAGTATGCTTGAAGCACGGCGTCATATGAGCAGTTTACTAACTTGGCTGCTTCGTAAATGCCTCCACCCTCGGACCGAAAACCAATGATCATGCCCTTTTGGACTTTAAATAAATCTCTCCGTTTCTCTTTACGACGACTCCACTGTTTTCAGTGGCCCCCTGACACACTTCATATACCTCCACTGCTAGCGCTACCATCTACCGTCTGGTAGTTGACGTCGAACATAGAGGATGGTCACATTAATGCAACTGGACCATATATTATAGCAAAATAAAACGTCGTGTTTTTGCAGTAACTGAGACGTCTGGTTTTCTGTGACTATTGGGCATTCACACTTTTGAATTCTTATCTAGCGTGTTCACATTTCTACGATAGGGAGAAAGTTACGAGGAACCATGTTGGTCATCAAGTCAAGGTAGTTCTTAGTGTATTGTTTCTGGGACAATGGTCAAATCAGAAGTCTTACCTGAGTGCCATCAGATTGTACCAGACCATATTTCTGTAGTATGTGAGTTGTAAGCATTTAACCTTGATTCGTGGCTCAACGTGAGACTGGTGACCTCAATCAAAACTATTTGAAAAATATTTGATACCAGGATATAGATCCAGGTCTGTCTGTCATGCTCTGGTCACGGTGTCATTACGAAGGATAGTAAAATTGTATGTTTCAGAGACTCGGGTAACTGTAGAGAATACATTTCTTTCCCTTCTTCGGAAGGGAAGTAACATTGCAGTAAGAGGGCAGTGACAGTTCTGTCTTAAATTGCTGACATCTGCATCCAGTGCCTAGACAATTTTACTTGTTATATTTCTCTGGCATCAGCGTCAGCATTCCTGGATTCCGACATGACCACAATGGAAAATTGCACCAAGGCTATGACACCATCATGTCACTGCCCTGTAAAGGTCACATCTCCTCATTCCCACTCCCTCCCCCCCCCCCCCCCCCCAAGCCACTCCTTAAATGCTTCAACAGATAATGCAGTCGAAAAAATACCCACAATTAACTATCATGTTTGATCCAATCTATAATAATCAATCATCTGCACAACATGTTTCGGATTTTTATGGTGTGTTATGTGTAAAATATTGGATTTGTTTGTCAGCCTGTGACACTTACCAGGTTGGATTAATAGATGTGTGGTATAATTATCGTGTTTTGTGTGGACTGTCGTGAAGTGCCATCACAACAGCATATGAACTGCTGTTCTGCATATTTGCTGAATGGTTCCTATTCAAACAGTAGATGTGGTTCTCATATCAATATTACGATGCTTATAGTTCATATTATTTACATATCGCTAAACTGGAGTGAGAGTGCTCTGTGTAAGATGTGTGCTGGCCACACATGGTATCTGACACTTATCACCAAGTTTAGTGAATTTCTGTGTGCGTGTGTGTGTGTGTGTGTGTGTGTGTGTGTGTGTGTGTGTGTGTGTGTGTGTGTGTGTATGTGATGAGTTGAAAGATAGGCTGGGATGCAGTGCCTTATGAATTGCGTTCAATATAGAACTGGCTGGCTGCATGACATCCTGGTACTGTACAGTCCCTGTCTATTTTAATTGATAGGTATCTATTAAGATGTGGTGCTGACATGTGCATGGACGAAGAATGTTTGTCTTTCAGTACAGCGCTAAAATAACATTAGCGGCTTTTGCGCTGTTGGTTCAACGTCCCACTTCGCGGAAACATGTTACGCCTCCAGCTTGGAACAGTGTTCAACATATTCACTCTGGCCCTTCTGGCTTTTGCCAAACAGACAACTCTCTGAAACACCTGACAATAAAATGAAGAAGAGCTACACAGGCTACACAGGAAGATGGTACACTCAGTGATAAAACAGAGCAGTAAGATTTTACCAGAAATATTGACCCTTAGACAACGTGTCTAATAGTGTACTTTAAATGTGACAGTATGCCATCTTAGACACTGTATAACATTAAAACACTTGATAATGGCATTTTAAGCCGAAATCATGATCGTATAAATGTAACACAGCAAATAAAAAAACAGTCTAATGCCGGTACTGACTTTAAAGAGATATATTATGACTGTGGACCCACATTATGAAAAAATTATTAAAAGTCTTATTTGATGTTTCATAGCTTCAGCTGGCCACAGGCGTCTCCCATTCCGGCCAAAGTTGCTAGTCTGCTGCCTATGTTAGCTATTTAGTTCCAAATCCGAGTGCGACACGCAGTATGAAAAATACGATGTGCACCCGCGAGAAGAAGCATTGAGTCTCAGACGCAGCGTCAGGCAGATGAGATGCTGGTCAGGCTGCCCTGGTGCACCAGGAAGCGCATCCGCTGGCACCCGCCCCTTCTCCACCCCCACCCCTCCACCCCATTTCCCAAGCGCCAGCCTCTTAATTTGCAATGGAACAATGCCGCCAGCATAAAGAGGCGACACTGCAGATTACGAGCGTAACGTTGCCCCACATAGTCATCCTTGATTAAACAAACTATTTCCACTGTGTAATAGTTGTTTGTTCGCAACAGTATCAGCAGCAATACGCAACCTAGTGCAAACGCAAAATCTTCGATTCGTATTCGGTAACAGCTGGTTTAAAGTCGCCGCTTGTTTTGTATGACAAGTACGTGAATTCTGGGATAGTTCCCGTTACAGGGACGAGGCCGATTCTATCTTCAGGCTCATACGTACTGAGCTGATGATCCACATCTAATAGACTCATTGTAGACGGGAGAATGGTTCCTAGCGAGAGCGAAAAATGTGCCAAATTCCTTAATGAATATTCTTTACGCAGGGTGAGTCAAAGAGGACTTTCAATTCTGGAATAATATAGAAATTTATTGAGATACCTTACGGAATCGGTAGAAGAGCCATGTTGCACCAAAAACCCTCATGTTTCATATAAAAGCCTCAAGTGTCGTTTTGGCTCGATGTGACTACGATTTGTGATGCGGCAAACATCCCACCGGTAATCAGCTTCTTCCCAGACTCATTGCAGCAAATCGGGAGTAACTTGTGTAACGGCAGCGTAGATTTAGTTTTTCAGTGGGCTAAATTGTTTGGTAGGGGAGGAATATACACACGGTCTTTAATGAAATCTCAGAGAAAGAAAACCAGTACTGCCAAGGCTGGGGAGTGAGGTGGCCATGCGGTTGACCCTTCATGGTCAATCCACTGACCTGGGATGCGATTATCGAGGAAAGCTCGAACTTCTTTGGTGAAATTAGGTGGTGCACCGTCTTGCTAGTAGTAAAGAATCCTTTCTCGGTCATCTTTATCGATCTCTAGAATAAAAAAGTTTTCAAGCATATCCAGCTACAAAATGCCAGTGACAGTTTACTCCGTGAAGTAAAAAGGGCAGTACGATTTCAGTATGCCGAGGGCACAAAACGCATTAATTCTGGGGCTGTCACGAACGTGTTCTAGGGTCAAATGTGGATTTTCGCTGCACAATATTTTGCGGTTGTGGTCGTTCATCATGCCACTGATATAAAATGTTGATTCATCGCTGGCGATTATTGTGTTCAGGAATGTCTGATCGACCTCTATCCTATGCAATTTTTCCGCACGGGACTCCCTACGAGCAACCTTACCTCCAATACTAATGTGCTTTGCAATTGTGTATGGTTTAAAGTGTAAACGTCTACGCCAGTTTTTTGTGCAATGCTAGCCTCTCGAGATTGTGTTGATTTTTGTGGACTGGTGGCAAATCTCTCCCCAACATGTTTGACATGATCATCACCACGCTGGCGACCTGGTCATTTATGATGTCGCAGTGAACAATCCGTCTCAGCAAATTTCTTGCGCCAAGAGCAAATTGTAGGCCTGCTTGAAGATTCTTTACCGTATTCGGTGCGAAATTTACGCCGAACAGTTGTTACAGAGTTCAAATGTTTTTTGATTCACTCTTTATATACCGTTACAGACAGTACAAGGTACTTGAAATTTGCGTACAACTCCCGCCCAAAGAATGGTACGAGGATGCTTGATCCGTGTAGATAAACTGAATCCTTGCGACCATTGATGCAGTTAAAAATTAAAATTTGATTGCTTCATTTCTAAATTCCACTAACACTTGTCCTTTGTAAAGTATTACAACTTTCACGTTCATTTTCTTCGTTTGTGTTTGCACTTGGTGGCCACATTGTAATTAAGTCTCCTACAACTACGAGTTGTATCAGTCTTATGTGAATTACGCAGCCTTCAGGAATCGTTACAGGTAGAAATTCTTGGAACGGAATGTAAGTCACCTGTAACTGGTTTTTTCTATTGCTTCTTGACAAATGAAGAAGAAGAAGAAGAAGAAAACGAAGAATACAATAATATTTTGTCTACATTAAGGTCAATAGTGAGTTTCGGTAGTCGGTATAGGTTGGCGTCGGATGGGGGAGGGGGGGGGGGGGGGGGACCGGAGGAGAGGAAGAGACCATCTCAGTATTTCTAAAGGAAATGTTTTTAAATTTTTCTCCATATATTACATTTTTTCTCCTGATACCATCATTAGATTACAAAAATTTGAAATTAATTATGAAATAGTCTAGATCACAAAGGTATGTTTATCGAAAAGTCACCGGTTTCGATCATCATATGAACATCTTCAGACCTTCAACAATATTGAGGGACAATGGCTGTGGGTGGAGCAGGAACCGCAGAATGACAATAATCAGTGAATGACGACAGTCAGTAGAGTGTTGTCATTCAGAAGTTCCTGCTCCATTAATATCAATATGGATGAATCCATCAATATGGATGAATGTCTGAAGATGATCATGTGACGAACAAAATAGTCAGTCTTTTAATAACATGCCTTTGCGACCTAGAATTTTATATAGAGAGGAGATACTCTTAACCCGAAAACAGAATGAACGATAGCATTGACGTCCAAAATGACCGCAGCTGGATGGTAAAGCAGGAATTTAAACTCTCAAAAAAAAAAAAAAAAAAAAAAAAAAAAAAAAAACAGGCTGAGAATTTGTTCGCTGGTTTCAGTGCCAGACATATTACTCAGAGACGATCTAGCCTATCGCCCATTTGCTGATCGAGTTTGGAAATTCCAGCCCCTCTCCTGCGATTCTGTAGTTTATTGGTAAAGTTGCTCTTTCGACAGATAGCGGATCAGCAAATTAATTCTTCATATGAAAAGCGGATATTTTCTTGAGGTTCAAAAAATAAAAATATCATCTAATCATTGGACATTATCTGAATAATAAACAGCAACGGATATGTGACTCTATGTTTTGTGCTCCATTTAGGTACAAGATATACGTTGATATCTATCAGTCTTTGTTTGATGCTTGATTGCTTTGGACCACAACTATAATACCGTTGTCTACAGTACTAATAAGATTTTCGTCGTCTAACCTATTTTCAGATCGTTGAGGATTAATACATACTTGATATCCTGTCTTTGTTAACTGTTCATTAAAATATTTCAAAGGCATCCCCTCCTTCTGCACTGCGAGTAGCCTATGCCTCACAGCTGCCACTACTTTGTGTATACAAGTTCCCTTGATGGACGATGTCATAGTGTCAGAAAGTTTTGGTTACGTTCTGCATACAACACATAATGCGCCAATGGAAGGTCATGGTCCCTTACTCCCCGCATCCTCCGGGCAAAAATCATTACATTAAATTGGATTTATGAAACTGCCAGTTTACATGCTGGAGGCACTATCAGGTAGATTTTTACTGTTTCTATTCTGAGTTTCCAATAAGTCGGTGCGTATATATATGCCTTTCGTCACACTGTTCTGCAACAGCATATTTTCTGACATTTACTTGTTGTACGTGATATCAATGCGACGTTAAATGATCCCATGGATAATGTGCTGTTCATACGGAGCGTGATGTACAAATTGCGCTCTAAATGCCAGTTAATGTTTTAATAGCCGTAAAATAGCTTTAATATTCCCGGACACGAGAAATAGTGATTTAATTCTGCGTCTCACCTCAAAGAGGACTGAGGTAACCCGCTAAATATGAAGCGTTAATCTATTAATGATGTACTTAAAAGCTCCGATAATCTGTTGTATGAGACGGCGTCGTGAAAGACCTCGTGGACATACTCCTCATAATTATTTAGAAGACCATAAGTCGATATTTTTCTCAGGCTGATAAAAAGACGATGTCGACATAATGAAAACTTTTCTTTAAGTGCTGTACAATGGTTCCTGCCATACCTTACTTACCGCCAACAATGTGTAATTATCGGAACAAAGAGATCGCAGTGGAAGAATATAGTATCGTGGGTCACTCAAGGATCAGTATTGGGCTCACAACTTTTCTCATTATACGATAATGACGTGTCGACTGTTATCTCCCATTACAACTATCATTTGTACGCTGCTGATCTTCAGTTATATCTAAGTGGTAGCCCAACAAATCTGCATACAACCATCTGGAACGTAAATGGTGACTTACTTGATTTACCAGCCACCTAAAGCAGAAGCAATGTTAGCACTCAAAAAAGATTTATTTCTCCTCAGTTCAGAGAATCTCTTCCCCCTTGAGCCTGAACAGCAAGGCAGTCACCTTTTCTTCTTCTGTAAGGAATTTGGTAATAATTATGGACCATCACATACACTGGACTGAACACACAACTGCAGTCTGTAAGAAGGTGTCAGCATCACTTCATTCATTACAAGAATATAAAAAAGTATTTCCTCTCGATCTTAGAATGAAACTCGTAGAGTCACTAATACTTTCCATCCTTGAGTATGGTGATCCTATTCTGCGAAGTCTTTCGTTTGAGTGCTCACTTCGGCTGGAACTGGTGATGAATGTTTGTGACCAGTACATGTGCGATGTACGCTATTTCGACCATATCACTACTGCCTATCAACAATCGTCATGGCTAAGTGCCAATAAGCGTAGAGAATATTATACCCTGTGTTTGCTGTAATCTTCTTTCGATCATTGCACTCTTTCGTATTTATCTTCAACAATAACACTACTATTTGAACAACACAACAGAAATACTCGTTCTCAACAAAGTAAAATCCTTTGTGTGTCACAACACAACATTGACATGTTCTCCAAGTCATTTTCTGTATCAGGAACCTGAATTTTTTACAACTTTCCTCAAAAAATGAGCGATATTAAAATTCGTAGAAACTGCAAAAGACAGCTTTTACCCACCTTCTATCTCAATAGCTATCTCTTCTTGCAGCTCACTCTCGTCAACCCTCCCTCTCCCAGCACTTTTCCCTCCTCTTATCTACAGAGTTCTCTATTGAAATTCTCTTCTTTCCTACCAATCATTGTCACTTTCATTTCAATCCTCTCCTCTTCCATTATCCCTTCCACTTCTTCTAATACCAAACAAGACTTCAAAAGTACTGCACTAATCAGTGTCATTCTTAATACATCCATTACTTTATTATTATATTCCTATTATTATTATTGTTGCAAATTATTACTTTTGTTAGTAATGTTAATTATTATTGAATTTTATGTAATAACTAGTTAATATCATTTCTAATTCCTCAATTATTTTACCACAATTATTAGTGTTACTATTACTATTATTGCCTGTTATTACTTTTATTAATAATGCAAATTATCAGTATTGTAACTGTTATTGGTTTTTGTATGTGTCAGATGTAAGAGAGGACCTTATAATCCTAATCTATTCAAGCTAAATAAGCAGTAAATAAATAAATATTTTTGTTATATGGGTACGAGTTGTTCAGTAGGATAAGCTTCATATGCAAAGTGGCTTTCCGTATGCTCCTGCTTAAACCGGTCACCTTGTGTATATTTCGTTCAAATGGGAAAACAGGAAAGTCTTCCCATCATAAATTTCTATGTTTTAACGTTTTATCGCCAATGGAAATCCATCTAAAGTTGGTGAAGTTTAATAAGGAGATGCCCCTTGATCTTTGGGTTTAAAAACGGATCGCCTAATTAAAAGCGTGTTTGCATTCCTCTTGAATACCATTCTCTTAAAGAAAGTGCCAAAACGGTGACCACGGAGAAAGCAGTTCAATATACTGTACAAGAATTAACAATGAGAAAATTTTGTCGACAGGAAGCTCGTCCTTCGTTCAGCGCTAATTTAAAACAAAAGCGAAAATGAATTTCTCAACAATATTTGGGGCGCATAGAAAATAATTAAAATGTTTTTTGTATGCCAATCTGTTGTGGAGAAAATGTTGCTCCATGTTGCCAGAAACGAAACAGCAGTCAAAGCAGTCTGTGGAAATCGGAGAGCGTGCACCAGAAAGGGCGATGATAATTTCATCTGCCGGAAAGGGTGTGACCAGTGAATTCTGTGATACTGTACGTATCTTGTAACATGTGACATGATACCTAGACTGCTATTTGAGAAAAATACGCCTACCTACAAGGTCCATTGTCAAATAAAAAAATGAGGCACCTGGTACACAAATTGATGGAACGTTGACTTTCTAGATCAGAGATCGTTGAAAACTTTTAGCAGTGCACATTCGCAGTTCAAGAATGAAATTACTCTCGTGAAACATGTGGGATACCATGCAAAAACTCAGAAATGGTCTACATCGAAAAGTAAGTGGAATTTTTTTTTTAAAAGCACAGTCTTTCCCTGCCATGTAGATGAAGTTTCACGTTTTAAAAATGTTCAGATGTGTGTGAATTCCAATGGGACCAAACTGCTGAGGTCATCGGTCCGGCTTTTACGTTTCTTGAAAGATAACGCTCTTAAAGGAGGGCTAACTGCGGGTAGAACTAAGTGTCTGGACAGGGTCAGTTAAGTGAGACATATCTGCTGTTATTAACAGCAGAGTATGTGGATGTCCTGGCAGGGTCAATTAAATGAAACGTATCTTTTACTAACCTGGCAGAGTAAGCTAAATGAAAGAATCTACTACTATGTCGGGAGGAGCTAAGTGAAAGTAAGCTGTTGCTATTGATTCTTTTAGTATTTTAACACAGGGCCGGCAGATGCCTGACCATGAATGATTAATACAAAAAATAAAGGAATATATCATTGTCCATAGCTCTCCGTCAAACTCCGACGTCGACTCTTCTCTCACCGCCCTCCGGAACAAAATGTTTTCTCTATACCGCCCTCTGAAACAGAATGTACTCTGCGCCACTCCAGAAACCGAATGTCCTCTGTATCTTCCGTTTCTATGACTCTGGCCTCTCTGCCAAAACTCGCGTCAGCCAGCTAGGGCTCGTGGTTATTTGTTTCACTTATCAAAAGAGGGAAAAGTTTCCATACGACTCCTCTCCTCTCGTCTTATGAGTCTCAGAAAGAACCACGCCGCGTATTAGCGGCCAATGAGGGCTCTGGTCTCGGCATTAACCTATGAGACATGAGAAAATACTCTTTTCTTCCCCTAAGATTCTAAATATTTACCGAAAGCTTCTTAACTCTTCCCACGGTTTTGTTAAACACCTTTGGCGTCAGTACGTCTGTCGGAGGTGTAACTTCCTACTTAATCAGCAAGCTGGACCTTCGACTGATGCCAGTAAGTCACCTGCGGGGCGTAAAATGGGCGTTAGTATCTCAGCTATCTTTTGTGGCTGGAACCAGCGGGTCCGCAAGAGGCAAGTCTCTGCCGTTAATCAGCGATGCGACGCCCGCGGAACATGTCGCCGGGAACGAACCTTGATGATCCGCTGTCCGGCTTGAAACGCGACAGCGTCTGGCAGAGGTTCTGCTGAATACTTAACTTGACTCTCCATTGTCCACAACGGATAACTGGCCGGGAAGCCTCGCTGGAAGGGGTGCACTGTTTGCGTGACTTCGGCCATCCAACATTAGTTCACACGAACGAAAACCTTTTATTTCAATAATACGTGACTTGCTTGTTCTTTGACCAACTAAGAGAAGTATCAAACTGTCTATCTGAATTACATTAAAAGGAGCTAATTACGAGAGCAGATGCAATCGTTTCTGCTCTGTTCACTCTGAAACTGCTGGTGGAAACCAGTCTTAGGTGACACTGAATCACAGCAGGTAGACGTCTCGTTCAAAGTCCAAGTAGTGATACACACACCAGCATTTTCCCTTGGTTGGTCGATTAATTTGTCGAAGGGGACCAAATAGGGAAATGTTCAAATGTGTGTGAGTTCTCAAGGGACCAAACTGCAGAGGTCAGCGGTCCCTAGACTTACACACTACTTAAACTAACTTAAACTAAACTATGCTAAGAACAGCACACACACCCACGTCCGAGGGAGGACTCGAACCTCCGGCGGGAGGGGCCGCACAGTCAGTGACATGGCGCCTCTAACTACGCGGCCACTCCGCGCGGCTCAAACAGGGAAATCATAGGTCTCATCGGATTAGGGAAGGATGGGGAAGGAAGTCAGCCGTGGCCTTTCAAAGGAACAATTCCAGCATTTGACTGAAGCGATTTACAGAAATCAAGGAAAACCTAAATCAGGATGGCCGGACGCTGGTTTAAACCGTCGTCTTCCCGAATGCGCTATCCACTGCGCCGCCTCGCTCAGTCATTTTCCTTTCTTACCTTTACTAACCTATCTATTTGTGGTCTGTTGTCAGGTGGGTTTTCATATTAGTTTCAATAGGAAGGAAGTGACAGTGCTGACCCAGATTATCATGTAATAAACATGTAAACACATTGTCATTTACGGGAGTAACCCCAAAAGTAATGTCTCCAATTTTTTTATAACTACATAGACCTGTTTATTTCTACAATGATTTACATCAGTTAACAGCTTGAACATTTAGCTATTTTTCGACAGAGTCACCATTTCTGTCGACGCATTTTTGTAGACAGTGTGGCAGTTTTTGTATGCCCTTGTCATACCAGCTCGCCGCCATGCCGTTCAGAAAGTTACGAACGTCTTCTTTCACCTCGTCGTCGGAGCTGAATCGCTTTCCGGTAAAAATTGAAATGCCGTGTGGCTAGGGCCTCCCGTCGGGTAGACCGTGCGCCAGGTGCAAGTCTTTCGAGTTAACGCCACTTCGACGACTTGCGTGTCGATGGGGATGAAATGATGATGAAAGACACACAACACCCAGTCATCACGAGGCAGAGAAAGTCCCTGGCACCGCCGGGAATCGAACCCGGGACCCCATGCGCGTGAAGCGAGAACGCTACCGCAAGACCACGAGCTGCGGACGCTTCAAACGTTATTTTAACCTAGGGAACAGGTGATAGTCACTGGGCCCCAAGTCAGGACTATAGGGTGGGTGGGTGGTTATCTTCCACTGAAATTGCTGCAGGAGAGCAACGGTTTGTCGAGCGATGTGTGGGCGAGCGTTGTCATGGAGAATGTGTACGCCCTTGCTCAACGTTCCTCTTCTCCGGTTCTGAATTGCCCGTTTGAGTTTTTTCAGAGTCTAACAGCACCTGACAGCGTCAATTGTGGTCCCAGCGATTCATCTCCGACGACCAGGTGAAGGAAGAGGTTCATAACTTTCTGAACAGCACGGCGGCGAGCTGGTATGACATGCGCATACAAAAACTGCCGCAGCATCGACAGAAATGATGATTATGCCGAAAAACAGCTAAATGTTCAAGCTGTAAACTAATGTAAACCATTGTAGAAATAAACAGGTCTGTTGTAGTTGTTGTGGTCTTCAGTCCTGAGACTGGTTTGATGCAGCTCCGCCGCGCGGGATTTGCCGAGCGGTCTGGGGCGCTGCAGTCATGGACTGTGCGGCTGGTCCCGGCGGAGGTTCGAGTCCTCCCTCGGGCATGGGTGTGTGTGTGTGTGTCCTTAGGATAATTTAGGTTAAGTAGTGTGTAAGCTTAGGGACTGATGTCCTTAGCAGTTAAGTCCCATAAGATTTCACACACATTTGAACACTTTTTTTATGCAGCTCTCCATGGTACTCTATCCTGCGCAAGCTGCTTCGTCAACCAGTACGTACTGCAGCCTACATCCTTCTGAATCTGCTTAGTGTATTCATCTCTTGGTCTCCCTCTCCGATTTTTACCCTCCACGCTGCCCTCCAATACTAAATTGGTGATCCCTTGATGCCTCAGAACATGTCCTACCAACCGATCCCTTCTTCTAGTCAAGTTGTGCCACAAACTCCTCTCCAATTCTGTTCAATACCTCCTGATTAATTATGTGACCTACCCATCTAATCTTCAGCATTCTTCTGTAGCACCACAGGTCTATGTACTTATAAAAAAATAGGAGACCTTTCTTTTGGGATTACCCTCGTAATAAACATGTAAACCTAAAGAAAACAATGGCACGCATTTTTCCGAGAGGTTGGTTATATTCCGAAATATTTAGCAAGTGGTAAGAGCCAGTGGACAGTTTACAAAAGCAAAAAGATGGATCTGACAGAACTTTCTTTCGTAGAACACTGCTGCGTGCATTGTAATAGTCTGTGGCGCATAGTCCGTGAGCGGGCTACTGGAGTGACGGCAGGTAGACTACAGCCTTTCTGCAGCACGGCACTAGCAGGAAGAGGGTGGCGCTGCGTCACCTTGGCTCCTGGGATTCCCAGTGCACATTTGATAGGAGGCTGAGTGAACCAGAGGGGGTCCTAGAGGGAATGGAGACAGAAAAAGCCCTCGCCCCTATACGGGACTGTCTGGGACGTCAAGGGAGAAAGCCTACCCGTTAGATCACCGAGGCCGCTCGTGCATTGACTTTATGAAATTATTACTGTTCCCGAGTATCATGTTCTATGTTAAGACAGTGCACTGCACGTAATCTTGCACCGAAATGCTGAAATGAAAGTTGTAGTGCACTAGTCTCATGTTTTTGGAAATCGTGGGTGAGGATATATGTGAGGAAAGTCCGATAGGGAGATGTAGGGAGGAGATAACGAGGTGGCGGCGCTAGCTGGTGTGGCGAGTATTGACTGTCAGTGGGGCTTTGTGCGTGCCGCCGGCGGCCGTGTCCGCGGCCGCTGCTGCGGCTGCCGCTGCGTCCGCGGCGCGCGTATCGAGCCGGCGGCCGGAGGCGCACAGAGCCGCGCTCAGCGCTTTATGCGCCGCGACGGCCAGCGGGTGCACCGCTGAAAACTAACTGCCTCCAAACAAACACATACCTAAACTCAAAATTAACTTTCTTCGCCTTATTGCGACACATTACACCTACACTTTTTTTTTTGGTCATCAGTCTACTGACTGGTTTGATGCGGCCCGCCACGAATTCCTTTCCTGTGCTAACCTCTTCATCTCAGAGCAGCACTTGCAACCTACGTCCTCAATTATTTGCTTGACGTATTCCAATCTCTGTCTTCCTCTAATGTTTTTGCCCTCTACAGCTCCCTCTAGTATCATGGAAGTCATTCCCTCATGTCTTAGCAGATGTCCTATCATCCTGTCCCTTCTCCTTATCAGTGTTTTCCACATATTCCTTTCCTCTCCGATTCTGCGTAGAACCTCCTCATTCCTTACCTTATCAGTCCACCTAATTTTCAACATTCGTCTGTAGCACCACATCTCAAATGCTTCGATTCTCTTCTGTTCCGGTTTTCCCACAGTCCATGTTTCACTACCATACAATGCTGTACTCCAGACGTACATCCTCAGAAATTTCTTCCTCAAATTAAGGCCGGTATTTGATATTAGTAGACTTCTCTTGGCCAGAAATGCCTTTTTTGCCATAGCGAGTCTGCTTTTGATGTCCTCCTTGCTCCGACCGTCATTGGTTATTTTACTGCCTAGGTAGCAGAATTCCTCAACTTCATTGACTTCGTGACCATCAATCCTGATGTTAAGTTTCTCGCTGTTCTCATTTCTACTACTTCTCATTACCTTCGTCTCTCTCCGATTTACTCTCAAACCATACTGTGTACTCATTAGACTGTTCATTCCGTTCAGCAGATCATTTAATTCTTCTTCACTTTCACTCAGGATAGCAATGTCATCAGCGAATCGTATCATTGATATCCTTTCACCTTGTATTTTAATTCCGCTCCTGAACCTTTCTTTTATTTCCATCATTGCTTCCTCGATGTACAGATTGAAGAGTAGGGGCGAAAGGCTACAGCCTTGTCTTACACCCTTCTTAATACGAGCACTTCGTTCTTGATCGTCCACTCTTATTATTCCCTCTTGTACATATTGTATATGACCCGTCTCTCCCTATAGCTTACCCCTACTTTTTTCAGAATCTCGAACAGCTTGCACCATTTTATATTGTCGAACGCTTTTTCCAGGTCGACAAATCCTATGAAAGTGTCTTGATTTTTCTTTAGCCTTGCTTCCATTATTAGCCGTAACGTCAGAATTGCCTCTCTCGTCCCTTTACTTTTCCTAAAGCCAAACTGATCGTCACCTAGCGCATTCTCATTTTTCTTTTCCATTCTTCTGTATATTATTCTTGTAAGCAGCTTCGATGCATGAGCTGTTAAGCTGATTGTGCGATAATTCTCGCACTTGTCAGCTCTTGCCGTCTTCGGAATTGTGTGGATGATGCTTCTCCGAAAGTCAGATGGTATATCGCCAGATTCATATATTCTACACACCAACGTGAATAGTCGTTTTGTTGCCACTTCCCCCAATGATTTTAGAAATTCTGATGGAATGTTATCTGTCCCTTCTGCCTTATTTGACCGTAAGTCCTCCAAAGCTCTTTTACATTCCGATTCTAATACTGGATCCCCTATCTCTTCTAAATCGACTCCTGTCTTCATCAGACAAATCTTCACCCTCATAGAGGCTTTCAACGTATTCTTTCCACCTATCTGCTCTCTCCTCTGCATTTGACAGTGGAATTCCCGTTGCACTCTTAATGTTACCACCGTTGCTTTTAATGTCACCAAAGATTGTTTTGACTTCCCTGTATGCTGAATCTGTCCTTCCGACAATCATATCTTTTTCGATGTCTTCACATTTTTCCTGCAGCCATTTCGTCTTAGCTTCCCTGCAATTCCTATTTATTTCATTCCTCAGCGACTTGTATTTCTGTATTCCTGATTTTCCCGGAACATGTTTGTACTTCCTCCTTTCGTCAATCAACTGAAGTATTTCTTCTGTTAACCATGGTTTCTTCGCAGCTACCTTCTTTGTATCTATGTTTTCCTTCCCAACTTCTGTGATGGCCCTTTTTAGAGATGTCCATTCCTCTTCAACTGTACTGGCTACTGCGCTATTCCTTATTGCTGCATCTATAGCGTTACAGAACTTCAAACGTATCTCGTCATTCCTTAGTACTTCCTTATCCCACTTCTTTGCATATTGATTCTTCCTGACTAATGTCTTGAACTTCAGCCTACTCTTCATCACTACTATATTGTGATCTGAGTCTATATCTGCTCCTGGGTATGCCTTACAATCCAGTATCTGATTTCGGAATCTCTGTCTGATCATGATGTAATCTAATTGAAATCTTCCCGTATCTCCCGGACTTTTCCAAGTATACCTCCTCCTCTTGTGATTCTTGAACAGGGTATTCGCTATTACTAGCTAAAACTTGTTACAGAACTCAATTAGTCTTTCTCCTCTTTCATTCCTTGTCCCAAGCCCATATTCTCCTGTAACCTTTTCTTCTACTCCTTCCCCTACAACTGCATTCCAGTCGCCCATGACTATTAGATTTTCGTCCCCCTTTACATACTGCATTACCCTTTCAATATCCTCATACACTTTCTCTATCTGTTCATCTTCAGCTTGCGACGTCGGCATGAATATCTGAACTATCGTTGTCAGTGTTGGTCTGCTGTCGATTCTGATTAGAACAACCCGGTCACTGAACTGTTCACAGTAACACACCCTCTGCCCTACCTTCCTATTCATAACGAATCCTACACCTGTTATGCCATTTTCTGCTGCTGTTGATATTACCCGATACTCATCTGACCATAAATCCTTGTCTTCCTTCCACTTCACTTCACTGACCCCTACTATATCTTGATTGAGCCTTTGCATTTCCCTTTTCAGATTTTCTAGTTTCCCTACCACGTTCAAGCTTCTGACATTCCACCACCCGACTCGTAGAACGTTATCCTTTCGTTGATTATTCAATCTTTTTCTCATGGTAACCTCCCCCTTGGCAGTCCCCCCCCCCCCCCCCCCGGAGATCCGAATGGGGGACTATTCCGGAATCTTTTGCCAATGGAGAGATCATCATGACACTTCTTCAATTACAGGCCACATGTCCTGTGGATAGCCGGCCGGTGTGGCCAAGCGGTTAAAGGCGCTACAGTCTGGAACCGCGTGACCGCTACGGTCGCAGGTTCGAATCCTGCCTCGGGCATGGATGTGTGTGATGTCCTTAGGTTAGTTAGGTTTAAGTAGTTCTAAGTTCTAGGGGACTGATGACCTTAGAAGTTAAGTCCCATAGTGCTCAGAACCATTTGAACCATTTTTTTTTGTCCTGTGGATACACGTTACGTGTCTTAAATGCAGTGGTTTCCATTGCCTTCGGCATCCTCATGTCGTTGATCATTGCTGATTCTTCCGCCTTTAGGGGCAATTTCCCACCCCTAGGACAAGAGAGTGCCCTGAACCTCTAACCGCTCCTCCGCCCTCTTTGATAAGGCCGTTGGCAGAATGAGGCTGACTTCTTATGCCGGAAGTCTTCGGCCGCCAATGCTGATTATTTATCAAAATTTAGGCAGTGGCGGGCGATCGAACCCGGGACCGAAGACGTTTTTGATTATGAATCAAAGACGCTACACCTACACTACTGGCCATTAAAATCGCTACACCAAGAAGAAATGCAGATGATAAACGGGTATTCATTGGACAAATATATTATACTAGAATTGAGATGTGATTACATTTTCACGCAATTTGGATGCATAGATCCTGAGAAATCAGTACCCAGAATAACCACGTAATAACGCCCTTGATACGCCTGGGCATTGAGTCAAACAGTGCTTGGATGGCGTGTACAGACAGGTACAGCTGCCCATGCAGCTTCAACACGATACCACAGTTCATCAACAGTAGTGGCTGGCGTATTGTGACGAGCCAGTTGCTCGGCCACCATTGACCAAACGTTTTCAATTGGTGAGAGATCTGGAGAATGTGCTGGCCAGGGCAGCAGTCGAACATTTTCTGTATCCAGAAAGGCTCGTACAGGACCTGCAACATGCGTTCGTGCATTATCCTGCTGAAATGTAGGGACCGCAGGGATCGAATGAGGGGTAGAGACACGGGTCGTAACACATCTGAAATGTAACGTCCACTGTTAAAGTGCCGTCAATGCGAACAAGAGGTGACCGAGACGTGTAACCAATTGCACCCCATACCATCACGCTGGGTGATGCGCCAGTATGCCGATGACGAATACACGCTTCCGATGTGCGTTAACCGCGATGTCGCCAAACACGGACGCGACCATGATGATGTCGTCCTAACCGCCGTCTGCTTCACAGCGAGCTATCTTAATTTATTAACTGTATTTTTCTTACTTGTCACTTCTTCTTCCGCGTGTTTTTGCTTTTAGGAAGCTTTAATTGTCGAGTGCTAGTAATAGTGTTCCATAGATTTCGTGTTTGTTTTGAATACAGTCAGAGAGAGTCCCTTTAGTCAACCATAGTGCCAGTAGTGCTAGTGTTTGTTTTCAATACATTCCAGAGACAGGTAGTGCTAATTTTATAGTTTTCTACAAGAAGTGGCTAGCAATCACAGTTTAGTCAATAATCAGCCACCTTTAGTGAATTAGCAGTCTAGTTAAAAGTTGATTAACTCTCTTCAGTAAATTGATTCCTTAGGATGGATAGGATGTGTGACTGCTGTGTACGGACGCAGGAGGAGCTGGCCACTATTCGCGAACAGCTGAGCGTTTTGATGGCCGCGGTCAGCCGTCTTCAGGCTGCTGCCTCGGAGTGTAGCATAAGTGGGGAGTCTGGTGCGTCGCATGGTACACCCCAGGTGTTACATGCTTCACCCACTGTCCCTGCTGTCGAGACATCTTCGCAGGTACCGGGCGCGGATGGGCCACCCTCTCCCCAAGGGGAGTGGCGGGTTCTGCGGCGTTCGCGGCGCACGAGGCGGAGGGTAAATGTGGAGGCTGGCCGTGTGGTATCGCCCGCTCTGCCTGTGAGTGGACATGTGGCCGCTCCTTCAGCAAGGCCCGAACAGGCACACGGGGGGAGGGGTTTAGTAGTTATTGGGAGCTCCAACGTTAGGCGGGTGATGGAGCCCCATAGGGAAATAGCGGAAAGGTCGGGGAAGAAGGCCAGTATTCACTCTGTCTGATTGCCGGGGGGTCTCATCCGAGATGTGGAGGAGGCCCTGCCGGCGGCGATAGAGAGCACTGGGTGCACCCGACTGCAAATTGTTGCTCATGTCGGCACCAATGACTCCTGCCGCCTGGGTTCAGAGGTCATCCTCAGTTCGTACAGGCGGTTGGAGGAATTGGTGAAGGCGGAAAGCCTCGCTCGTGGGGTGGAATCAGAGCTAACTATTTGTAGTATCGTTCCCAGAACCGATCGCGGTCCTCTGGTTTGGAGCCGAGTGGAAGGCTTAAACCAGAGGCTCAGACGATTCTGCGGAGATCTGGGGTGCAAATTTCTCGACCTCCGCAATCGGGTGGAGAAATTAGGGTCCCCCTGAATAGGTCAGGCGTGCACTACACGCCGGAAGCGGCTACAAGGGTAGCGGAGTACGTGTGGAGTGCACATGGGGGTTTTTTTAGGCTAGAGAATTCCCTCCCTAGGCCCGAGAAGACGCCTCCTGAGACGCGGCAAGGTAGGAGTAGGCAAAATGCAACAGGGAATAACAATATTAATGTGCTAATAGTAAACTGCAGGAGCGTCTATAGAAAGGTCCCAGAACTGCTCTCATTAATAAACGGTCACAACGCCCATATAGTACTAGGGACAGAAAGTTGGCTGAAACCAGACGTAAACAGTAATGAAATCCTAAACTCAGGTTGGAATGTATACCGCAGAGAAAGGCTGGACAGTGAAGGGGGAGGCGTGTTTATAGGAATAAGAAGTGCAATAGTATCGAAGAAAATTGACGGAGATCCGAAATGTGAAACGACTTGGGTGAAGGTCACGGTTAAATCAGGCTCAGACATGGTAATTGGATGTCTCTATAGGCCCCCGGGCTCAGCAGCTGTTGTGGCTGAGCACCTGAAGGATAATTTGGAAAATATTTCGAGTAGATTTTCCCACCATGTTATAGTTTTGGGTGGAGATTTTAATTTGCCGGATATAGACTGGGAGACTCAAACGTTCATAACGGGTGGCAGGGACAAAGAATCCAGTGAAATTTTTTTAAGTGCTTTATCTGAAAACTACCTTGACAGGTAAACAGAGAACCGACTCATGGCGATAACATATTAGACCTTCTGGTGACAAACAGACCCGAGCTATTTGAAACAGTTAACGCAGAACAGGGAATCAGCGATCATAAAGCGGTTACGGCATCGATGATTTCAGCCGTAAATAGAAATATTAAAAAAGGTAAGAAGATTTTTCTGTTTAGCAAAAGTGACAAAAAGCAGCTTACAGAGTACCTGACGGCTCAACACAAAAGTTTTGTCACAAGTACAGATAGTGTTGAGGATCAGTGGACAAAGTTCAAAACCATCGTACAATATGCGTTAGATGAGTATGTGCCAAGCAAGATCGTAAGAGATGGAAAAGAGCCACTGTGGTACAACAACCGAGTTAGAAAACTGCTGCGGAAGCAAAGGGAACTTCACAGCAAACATAAACATAGCCAAAGCCTTGCAGACAAACAAAAATTAAGCGAAGCGAAATGTAGTGTGAGGAGGGCTATGCGAGAGGCGTTCAATGAATTCGAAAGTAAAGTTCTATGTACTGACTTGGCAGAAAATCCTAAGAAGTTTTGATCTTATGTCAAAGCGGTAGGTGTATCAAAACAAAATGTCCATACACTCTGTGACCAAAATGGTACTGAAACAGTGGATGACAGACTAAAGGCCGAAATACTAAATGTCTTTTTCCAAAGCTGTATCACAGAGGAAGACTGCACTGTAGTTCCTTCTCTAGATTGTCGCACAGATGACAAAATGGTAGATATCGAAATAGACGACAGAGGGATAGAGAAGCAATTAAAATCGCTCAAAAGAGGAAAGGCCGCTGGACCTGATGGGATACCAGTTCGATTTACACAGAGTACGCGAAGGAACTTGCCCCCCTTCTTGCAGCGGTATACCGTAGGATTGGAAAAGGGCACAGGTCATCCCCGTTTTCAAGAAGGGACGTCGAACAGATGTGCAGAACTATAGACCTATATCTCTAACGTCGATTAGTTGTAGAATTTTGGAACACGTATTATGTTCGAGTATAATGACTTTTCTGGAGACTAGAAATCTACTCTGTAGGAATCAGCATGGGTTTCGAAAAAGACGGTCGTGTGAAATCCAGCTCGCGCTATTCGTCCACGAGACTCAGAGGGCCGTAGACACGGGTTCACAGGTAGATGCCGTGTTTCTTGACTTCCGCAAGGCGTTCGATACAGTTCCCCACAGTCGTTTAATGAACAAAGTAAGAGCATATGGACTATCAGACCAATTGTGTGATTGGATTGAAGAGTTCCTAGATAACAGAACGCAGCATGTCATTCTCAATGGAGAGAAGTCTTCCGAAGTAAGAGTGATTTCAGGTGTGCCGCAGGGGAGTGTCATAGGACCGTTGCTATTCACAATATACATAAATGACGTTGTGGATGACATCGGAAGTTCACTGAGGCTTTTTGCAGATGATGCTGTGGTGTATCGAGAGGTTGTAACAATGGAAAATTGTACTTAAATGCAGGAGGATCTGCAGCGAACTGACGCATGGTGCAGGGAATGGCAATTGAATCTCAATGTAGACAAGTGTAATGTGCTGTGAATACATAGAAAGATAGATCCCTTATCATTTAGCTACAAAATAGCAGGTCAGCAACTGGAAGCAGTTAATTCCACAAATTATCTGGGAGTACGCATTAGGAGTGATTTAAAATGGAATGATCATATAAAGTTGATCGTCGGTAGAGCAGATGCCAGACTGAGATTCATTGGAAGAATCCTGAGGAAATGCAGTCTGAAAACAAAGAAAGTAGGTTACAGTACGCTAGTTCACCCACTGCTTGAATACTGCTCAGCAGTGTGGGATCCGTACCAGATAGGGTTGATAGAAGAGATAGAGAAGATCGAACGGAGAGCAGCGCGCTTCGTTACAAGATCATTTAGTAATCGCGAAAGCGTTACGGAGATGATAGATAAACTCCAGTGGAAGACTCTGCAGGAGAGACGCTCAGTAGCTCGGTACGGGCTTTTGTTAAAGTTTCGAGAACATACCTTCACCGAAGAGTCAAGCAGTATATTGCTCCCTCCTACGTATGTCTCGCGAAGAGACCATGAGGATAAAATCAGAGAGATTAGAGCCCACACAGAAGCATACCGACAGTCCTTCTTTCCACGAACAATACGAGACTGGAATAGAAGGGAGAACCGATAGAGGTACTCAGGGTACCCTCCGCCACACACCGTCAGGTGGCTTGCGGAGTATGGCTGTAGATGTAGATGCAGATGCTGTAAACAGAATCTGGATTCATCCGAAAAAATAACGTTTTGCCATTCGTGCACCCAGGTTCGTCGTTGAGTACACCATCGCAGGCGCTCCTGTCTGATGCAGCGTCAAGGGTAACCGCTGCCGTGGTCTCCGAGCCGATAGTCCATGGTGCTGCAAACGTCGTCGAACTGTTCGTGCAGATCGTTGTTGTCTTGCAAACGTCCCCGTCTGTTGACTCAGGGATCGAGGTGTGGCTGCAGGATCCGTTACAGCCATGCGGATAAGATACCTGTCATGTCTACTGCTAGTGATACGAGGCCGTTGGGATCCAGCACGGCGTTCCGTATTACCCTCTTGAACCCACCGATTCCATATTTTGCTTACAGTCATTGGATCTCGACCAACGCGAGCAGCAATGTCGCCATACGATAAACCGCAATCGCGATAGGCTGCAATCCGACCTTTATCGAAGTCGGAAACGTGATGGTATGCATTTATCCTCCTTACACGAGGCATCACAACAACGTTTCACCAGACAACGCCGGTCAACTGCTGTTTGTGTATGAGAAACCGGTTGGAAACTTTCCTCATGTCAGCACGTTGTAGGTTTCGCCACCGGCGCCAACTTTGTGTGAATGCTCTGAAAAGCTAATCATTTGCATATAACAGCATCTTCTTCCTGTCGGTTAAATTTCGCGTCTGTAGCATGTCATCTTCGTGGTGTAGCAATTTTAATGGCCAGTAGGGTATATTTTTACTCCGCACTCCACTGTGCTGTTTGTGTTAGCGCGCGCGCGCGTTTGTGTGTGTGTGTGTGTGTGTGTGTGTGTGTGTGTGGGTGGGTGTGAATCCATAGCTAACTAAGCGACTATCGCAGGGCAGTGAACCGAGAGAGGTGGTGCAGTGGTTAGCACACTGGACTTGCATGCAAGAGAACGACGTTCCAGCAATCCAGATTTAGATTTCCCTGATTCCCCTAAATCTTTCAAGGTAAGTGCCGGTATGGTTCCTTACATAGGGCAAGGCTTCTGCATCTCTGAAGCTATTCGAGCTTGTGTGATCCATCTCTACTGGTCTCGATGTCGACGGGACGTTAAAACCTGATTTTCCTTCCCTCCTTTCGGGCAGTGAATCCGGTATCAGTTGCAGGTTGCCTGTCTAACGGCTTACAGTGGCAACAAATAATTGATTTTCAATATTTCGTATAAATAGTTATGGAATTAAAAAATTTAAACGCTTACATAAATCTACTCCTGTAGAGGTGCACTCCTATGTGAAAGACTGAACACACTGACACAAGTATTACAGTTATAAACTGTGTGTAACTCTTGAGGAGCGTAACTCACGGTTACCCAGGTTACATTCCCCCATTATTTGAGAATGAGAGCACTTTTGACTTGCAACATACTTTGCACGTTCCTGAAAAGCTTTACGACATTTTTTGCCGCTGACATCACCCACAAAATGATGCAAAGAAAAAATTTTGTCGCTTTCTACTTTCGCTACCTATGCATTACAACTGCCGCATCACACATGACGTTTTAATTTGTACCTTCTTTATTACTGACTGTATTCGCGACACATTGTGGACACAGTATCCGTATACACCTCGTAAATGTACATGGAATATTATACCATTGAATGACACAGGGGTTAGTAGATATGATATCATAAACTTCGAGACGCGTGAAAACTAGCATCTGCTTAAAACGAAGCGCAAGTCACCCAGACTATACTCATCAGTGTTCGATAATGAGAGGACTCAGAGACTTCCGACAAACGTGAAACATAATGTCAAACATATCCTAAATATTTTCTCGCTTACGTGCTCAACATCAAACATGTAACACATGTATGGGCAGAGGTCATTGTTGGCAACAGCAATAAAATAATAGTTGGATCCTTTTACCGACCTCCAAATTCAGATAATACAGTTGCTAAAAGGTTCAAAGAAAACCTGAGTTTGATTTCAAACACGTACCCGACTCATACGATTATATTTGGTGGTGACTTTAATATACCCTCGATATGTTGGCGAAAATACATGTTTAATTCCGGAGGTAAGCATTAAACATCATCCGAAATTGTCCTAAACGCGTTCTCTGAAAATTATTTCGAGCAGTTAGTTCATGAACCCACACGAATAGTAAACGGTTGTGAAAACACACTTCACCTCTTAGCAACTAATAATCCTGAGTTAGTAACGAGCATCAAAACCGATACAGGGATTAGTGAGCACAGGGTTGTCGCAGTGAGACTGAATATTGTAACCCACAAATCCTCCAAAAATGAACGAAAAATATACCTATCCAAAAAAGCAGATAAAAATTCACTTGACGCCTTCCTGAGAGACAGTCTCCACTCCTTCCAAATTAATAATATAAGTGTGGACCAGATGTGGCTTGAATTCAAAGAAATGGTATCAGCAGCTATTGGGAGATCTGTACCAAATAAATTAACAAACGACGGAGCTGATCCTTCTTAGTACAAAAAATGGGTCAGAATGTTGTTACAGAAACAACGAAAAAAGCGCACCAAATTTAAACGGACGCAAAATCCCCAAGATTGGCGATCTTTTACAAAAACTCGAAATTTAGCTTGGGCTTCAATGCGACATGCTTTTACTAGTTTCCACAACGAAACTTTGTCTCGAAACATGGCAGGAAATCCAAAGAGATTCTGGTCGTATGTGAAGTACGAGGGCAGTTCAATAAGTAATGCAACACATTTTTTTTCTGAAACAGGGGTTGTTTTATTCAGCATTGAAATACACCAGGTTATTCCCCAATCTTTTAGCTACACAACACTCTTTTCCAACGTAATCTCCATTCAATGCTACGGCCTTACGCCACCTTGAAATGAGGGCCTGTATGCCTGGACGGTACCATTACACTGGTCGATGTCGGAGCCAACGTCGTACTGCATCAATAACTTCTTCATCATCCGCGTAGTGCCTCCCACGGATTGCGTCCTTCATTGGGCCAAACATATGGAAATCCGACGGTGCGAGATCGGGGCTGTAGGGTGCATGAGGAAGAACAGTCCACTGAAGTTTTGTGAGCTCCTCTCGGGTGCGAAGACTTGTGTGAGGTCTTGCGTTGTCATGAAGAAGGAGAAGTTCGTTCAGATTTTTGTGCCTACGAACACGCTGAAGTCGTTTCTTCAATTTCTGAAGAGTAGCACAATACACTTCAGAGTTGATCGTTTGACCATGGGGAAGGACATCGAACAGAATAACCCCTTCAGCGTCCCAGGAGACTGTAACCATGACTTTACCGGCTGAGGGTATGGCTTTAAACTTTTTCTTGGTAGGGGAGTGGGTGTGGCGCCACTCCATTGATTGCCGTTTTGTTTCAGGTTCGAAGTGATGAACCCATGTTTCATCGCCTGTAACAATCTTTGACAAGAAATTGTCACCCTCAGCCACATGACGAGCAAGCAATTCCGCAGAGATGGTTCTCCTTTGCTCTTTATGGTGTTCGGTTAGACAACGAGGGACCCAGTGGGAACAAACCTTTGAATATCCCAACTGGTGAACAATTGTGACAGCACTACCAACAGAGATGTCAAGTTGAGCACTGAGTTGTTTGACGGTGATCCGTCGATCATCTCGAACGAGTGTGTTCGCACGCTCCGCCATTGCAGGAGTCACAGCTGTGCACGGCCGGCCCGCACGCGGGAGATCAGACAGTCTTCCTTGACCTTGCGGCGATGATGACACACGCTTTGCCCAACGACTCACCGTGCTTTTGTCCACTGCCAGATCACCGTAGACATTCTGCAAGCGCCTATGAATATCTGAGATGCCCTGGTTTTCCGCCAAAAGAAACTCGATCACTGCCCGTTGTTTGCAACGCACATCCGTTACAGACGCCATTTTAACAGCTCCGTACAGCGCTGCCACCTGTCGGAAGTCAATGAACCTATACGAGACGAAGCGGGAATGTTTGAAAATATTCCACAAGAAATTTCCGGTTTTTTCAAACAAAATTGGCCGAGAAAAAAAATGTGTTGCATTACTTATTGAACTGCCCTCGTATGTTAGCAGCAAGAAACAATCAATGCCTTCTCTGCGCGATAGCAATGGAGATACTATCAAAGACAGTGCTTCCAAAGCAGAGTTACTAACCACAGCCTTCTGAGATGCCTTCACAAGACGAAGTAAATATTCCAGAATTCGAATCAAGAACACCTGACAACATGAGTAAAGTATAAGTAAATATCCTCGGAGTAGTGAAGCAAATTAAATCATTTAATAAAAGCAAGTCTTCTGGTCCAGACTGTATACCAATAGCGTTCCTTTCAGACTTTGCTGATGCACTAGCTCCCTACTTAACAATCACATACAATCGTTCGCTCGACGAAAGATCCGTACCAAAAGACTGGAAAGTTGCGCAGGTCGCACCAATATTTAAGAAAGGTAGTAGGAGTAATCCACTAAATTACAGGCCCATATTATTAACGTTTGGCCGCGCGGGGTAGACGCGCGGTCTTAGGCGCCTTGCCACGGCTCGCGTGGCACCCTCCGTCGGAGGTTCGAGTCCTTCCTAGGGCATGGGTGTGTGTGTGTGTTGTCCTTAGCGTTAAGTTGAAGTTAGATTAACTAGTGTGTAAGCTTAGAGACCGATGACCTCAGCAGTTTGGTCCCATAGAACTTATACAACAAATTTCCATTTCCATATTAACGTTGATATGCAGTAGGATTCTGGAAAATATATTGTGTTCGAACATTATGAATTACCTCGATGCAAACGGTCTATTGCAATAAAGTCTACATGGGTTTAGAAAACATCGTTCTTGTGAAACACAACTAGCTCTTTATTCGCATGAAGCGTTGAGTGCTACTGGCAAGGAATTTCAAATCGATTCCGTATTTCGGGGGTTCCGGAAGGCTTTTGACACTGTACCATACAAAAATTGCGTGCTTGCGGAATATCGTCTCAGTTATGTAACTGGACTTGTGACTTCCTGTCAGAGAGGTCACAGTATGTTAAATTGACCGAAAGTCATCGAGTAAAACAGAAATGATTTCTGCCGTTCCCCAAGGTAGTGTTATAAGCCCTTTGCTGTTCCTTACCTATACAAACGATTTGGGAGACAATCTGAGCAGTCGTCTTAGGTTGTTTGCAGGTGACGCTGTCGTTTGTCGACTAATTAAGTCATCAGAAAATCAAAACAAATTGCAAAACGATTTATAAAAGATATCTGAATGGGGCGAAAAGTGGCAGTTGACCCTGAATAACGAAATGTGTGAGGTCATTCACATGAGTGCTAAAAGGAACTCGTTACACGATAAATCAGTCTAATCTAAAAGCCCTAAATTCAACTAAATACCTAGGTATTACAATTATGAACAACTTAAATTGGAAGGAACACATAGAAAATGTTGTGGGTAAGGCTAACCAAAGACTGTGTTTTATTGGCAGGACACTTGGAAAATGTAACAGATCTACTAAGGAGACTGCCTACACTACGCTTGTCCGTCCTCTTTTAGAATTCTGCTGCGCGGTGTGGGATCCTTACCAGATAGGACTGACGGAGTACATCGAAAAAGTTCAAAGAAACGCAGCACGTTTCGTATTGTAGCGAAATATGGGAGAGAGTGTCACTTGAAATGATACAGGATTTGGGCTGGACATCATTAAAAGAAAGGCGTTTTTTGTAGCGACGGAAACTTCTCACGAAATTCCAATCACCAACTTTCTCCTCCGGATTGCGAAAATATTTTGTTGACACCGACATACATAGGGAGGATTGATCACCAAGATAAAATAAGGGAAATCAGAGCTCATACGGAAAGATGCAGTGTAACCTCCCCCTCACTTATCGACCTTAATGACAGTGAAAAATGAAACCGCGTGTACCTAATGGGAATTTTGGAAAAGCAATCGTCACCGAAGTTAACCTGTCGGTAAAGAGGGAGGAAAGGGTTACATCTAAATGAAAGGAAAAATGCAAGTGAAACTGGTGGAAATTAATTTTGAAATAGGGATAAAGTTAATAAAGAAAGTAAATGTGAGGCCGTTACGTTAACAATCAACTAGCGGTAATTAGATATTTGAGATTTGGGGGAAATTACGGTCGCCAGTCCTATGGACAATCACTATAATAACTGAAAAAGAATGTTTATTACACATATAATTAGCACTAGAAGCGTGGCAACTGAAGGTTGACACGTGTAGTGTGAAAACTGAAAGTTTGTCAGAAGTAATAAATTTCGCTACACTTAATTTAGCAAAAGAATTAATGAAACCGGAAAATCGAAAGTTAATTTAGTGACTGAAGTTAATAGTGAGCTTTCTTTCTGAAGCACATCGAAATACAGTTAGTCTTGGACTACCTCAACAATCATTTCTAAAGCTACTTGAATCTACGCAATTTAGAAAGAAGAGATTTAACTTTGAACTTGAATTAAACGATTCTGAACAATTAACAATAGTAAAATTTAGTACGTACCAAGCTGAGCTGCAGTCACAGGTAAGCTAAAATACGGTAACAAAACTCGCACTCTTAATTTGTGCTTGTGTAATCTAACTATTGTAGCCAGCTATGAATACTTAAATTGAACTTTGAAATTAAAGCAGTGAAATGGAATTATGCTGGCGTTTGAATTTCAACGACACTCGGGTTCATTTCGGAAAAGGAAGGGACCCTGCTTGGCAATGCAATTGGGACAATGAGCAACAAAGGTTCATGCTAAGTTGCTGTAATTTTGCGAGGCAAATGGAACAATTTGAAAAGCTGAGGTCTGCCATACAGTTCTGAAACTTTACGTGCTTTTAGTCTTCCTTGTTGGTTGATTGAAGGTTTGAAGCCGTCGATCGAGGAGGTGGCGATAGTCACTCATTGTCGGCCGTCGCTGTTGCAGAAGCTGGATGTTGGCGCGCCTTCTTCTCGACACGGTCACCAGGCGAAACGGGCTCTTGATGTGCGCCAGCTAATGCTTCCCGTCCGCGACACCATGTCAGAAACTATCATCGCGAGTCGAGCGCAATTACATGCTGCCAAACCCCGAAAGCGCGGCAACTCGCGGGAGCGTCACACAACACACCTGCTCTACTCGCTACTCCCCCCAGACTCCAACAGCTCTGCCCGCGCTCCACGCGGCAGAGTTAACACTACCAAAGATCCTACACACTTTGATTCTTCACACTACCTATCGATGTAATCGTTCGATAGCAGTTTTCCCTAGGCAAGACCCAGCGTAAAAATACAAATAATATTTACGAAACAAACCAATTATACATCGACATAAATGCATAAATATATATATATATACAAATAGTAAAACAATTACAATATGTAAAGACACAGAAATGTCATATATTCAGGTAACAAAAATAAGGAAAACAAATTATAGTACAATAGATGGAAATAGGAGGATATGCATTTCCGGCGTTACAACAGGTGGTTCGATGAACCCTCTGCTAGGCACTTAAATGTGGTTTGCAGAGTATCCATGTAGTTGTAGATGTAGACCAGAAATTCTTGTAGTTCAGGTATACATGTCAACGTCGCAAGCTGAAGATGAAGATATAGAGAAAGTGTATCAGTTTATTGAACGGATAGATATAAGTGTTCATTCTTTCCGCGCGCTAAACGAGATTGGAATAATAGAGAATTTGAAGGTGGTTCGATGAACCCTCTGTCAGGCACTTGAATGTGATTTGCAGAGTATCCATGTAGATGTAGATGTGGATGTAGATGTAGATTTGGCCACATTAGCGTGGGGACTCACCAGTTTATCCTATCGTAAGCTGAGTGTTCAACTCGGATCTTCAGAAGCCGCTGCTTCTTGTATCCCCTCTGTGTCTTTTTGAGGCCGAGCCGTCACACAATAACAAAATGATTAGAAGTCAACAAGACGCGACAAGCAGATTGGTGACAGTGTTAACTAGTACACTAGCCAGTTGACTCTGAGGTTCAAGTCTCTTGTAGGGGCAGGCAGTCTATATGGCCCACGTCTTCTGCGTACTTCTCGTCTTCATGCAATAAATGTGGGAATGCATTTATTAGTTATTTCTTCAGAGATTAGGTATCACAATCATTCAACAAGTTACGGATTCAAAATTATATCTTCGTACATTTTTATAGAACACTTGGCGCCGAAACCAAAACAAAGTCAGGCAAATGCATTATATGTGGCACGTAACTCGAGTCCATTGTATCCAACAGGGACTATATCCCCTAGTACTACATTACAGCTTGTTTTACGATTCTTTTGGCAAATCTGTCTAGTATATGCCTTCTCCAAGGCTAGATTTTATTTGGCCATTTCCTATAAAGAGTTCAGAACAAATACTATACATGTACTTACATTAATGAGACAGCAGTGTCATTCTATACATCTGGCCTAAGACCCTTCCTACAAACTACAACGATATAGGCATCTTTCCAATTACGCGGACCATTCTCTTGTTGCTACAATTCAGTTATTTCGAAAGTCTGATATAGAATATAACGGATAAAATTCAAATCCAGTGAAGTTTCTTCAATGAAGAGGCTTTAACTATAGTTCAGTTACTCTTCACTTATAATTTTTGCATTCGCGCTACAATCGAAGATAGGACCTGTGGTGAGGTGTTTTTCAGCGAATCAATAATCAGCGGAACAAGTGCTACGGAGTCACTGGGTGATACCATGCTGTTGGATGAAATCATAAACTCTAGTGACTTTTTTGTAGCGCCTTCCACTGCAGATTGCTAGCTTTGTACGCCGAAAAGGCCTGCTTACAAAGTTTCAAGAACTGGCTTTAAATGATGACTATAGGAATATATTACATGGTTTAGTCACATTAATGTGACCACTGCCTACGTTCGACGTCACCGTGCAATAACCGATTACAGACGGCAGGTGGCAGCACTGGCAGTGGAGGGTATATAAAGCGTGTCGGGGAGACGCAGAAAAAGTGCAGTCGTTGTCGTAATGCGGGAAGTTTGCCACTTATCTGACGCCCAAAGGAGCATGATCATCAGCTTTCGAAACAAGGATGGAAGCATTTTCAAAACGACTAATGCCGCCATGGTGAAAGTATACCGTGTATGGCAAATGGCGCTATCCAAACCTGGAGCCGAGGTAACTGTGGTGCACCATGGGCCACAGATGACAGGGCTCAATGACGGCTGTGGAGATGTCTACCGGCGAATAGACGCAACTGTTGAGCAACTGACCGCCCAGAGGAGCCAATGGGCTACCAACAGTGTCTCCTCAGCGAACGTTGCTACTTATGGGCCTCCGCAGCAAGCAGCTGGTTCATGCACCGATGCTGACTGCTGTTCATCAGCGACGAAGGCCAGAGTTTGCACACCAATGCCACAACTGGACGTCCGCTGAGTGAATCACGTTTTATGCTTCATCGGACAGGTTGCGTTTATCGTGTAAGGCGTGAAACGTCTAGAACCAAAACCTTGTGATAATATTCAGAGGGGTCCTGGCCAGAGGAGGAAGCAGTTGGTCTGGGGAATGTTTTCGTGGCGTTCCCCTGGTCATTCTGGAAGGAATAGTAGATTAACCCAAGTATCCATCTATCCTTAGAGACCATGTCCACTCCCAACATGCAGTTTGTTTATCCTCAGCATGGTGACGTCTACCAGCAGGACACTGTAATATGTCACACAGCTCGCAGTGTACGCGCGTGGTTCGAAGAGCAACAGGATGGGTGTCCACCAACTCCCCAGATTAAAGGCTAATCGAGAATCTGTGAGACCACCTCGATCGGGCTGTTAAAACCATAGATCCACAGCTGAGAAACCTAGTGTAGTTGGCCTCACCACTGCAATTGGTAGGCTCCACATCCATGTTGGTACCTTCCAGAACCTCACCGACTCCTTCCCCGTCTAGTGGTGGTCTGCTCTGCGGTATCTGGTTACTCATGCCTTTATCAGGTGGTCACATTAATGTGACTGGACAGTGTATAAACGCATACGTATTGCAGCCATAGGGATCGTGAGAACAAGATTAGATTTAAAAAAATGGTTAAAATGTCTCCAAGCACTATGGGACTTAACATCTATGGTCATCAGTCCCCTAGAACTTAGAACTACTTAAACCTAACTAACCTAAGGACATCACACACATCCACGCCCGAGGCAGGATTCGAACCTGCGACCGTAGTGGCAGCGCGGCTCCAGACTGAAGCGCCTAGAACCGCTCGGCCACAGCGGCCGGCAGTTTACAGGATGAAGAAAAAATCGCGCACTTGGCCTTCGCAGCGCGATTCTTCACATACTGTCAATACAAAAATGTCTGTCACAAAATTTCGTACTGCACATATTTTGGGCAGTAAATGGACGTTAAAGATTTAGAATCTGGCAACACCGTAATCACATGTACGGTAAGTACCTCTGCCAGCAGTAACTGTGGTGCTGTGCAGTTGACGCAATGGATAGCGTTTTGGGTTAGCATGCAGGAGACCGAGCTGGGTCGATACTTCTTTGTTTTTATTTGCTAAAAGTAGTCTGCATGGTACAATATCTGCCGTTTTAATCGTCATAGAGCGATTACCGTGGACCTTATACAAAACATTTGCAGTTACGTACTACGAATACAGAAATGGAAGTACTGTACAGTCGTTTTCCATTGGTCAGCTTTTAAACAAGCGTTTAGCACGTCGTGGGCGCGACTTGTTTAGCGCCACTGCAACTACTAGATTCCAAACCTGTTTTCTATGTACACTCCCCCACGGTCCCATCGAAATTATTTTCAAAGCACGTTGCTAGTCCTACTGATGACATAAGGCCCCAAACGAAATGTAATGGATCTGATTGTGGCAAGAATAATGCTTAATATTAATCGAAAGGACCATTGAGGAAGGGTACACACAAAACAAGTTTGAAATCTAGTAAATGCAGTTGTGTGAAATAATTCACGTCCACGACGCGCGAAAGGTTTCTTTAACAGCTGACCAATAAAAACGATTGTATTTCCATTCCTGTGTTCGAAGTATGTAACTGCAAATGTTTTGTAGAAGTCCCACTGTAATCGCTGTAGACTATTAAAACGTCAGAGACCGTGCCACGCAGACTACTTTTAGCAAACAAGAACAAATAAATCTCGATACAGAATCGAACTCTCGACCTCTTGCATGCTAACCTAAAACGCTATGCACTGCACCAACTCCACAGCACAGTTGTCGTTTCCTGACAGAGGTTGTTACTGTGCACGTGATTACAGTGTTGTCAGATTGCATGTCTTTAACGCCAATTTACTGCCAAAAGTATGAGCAGGATGAAATTTTGTGACAGACATTTTTGCATTGCTAGTATGTGAGGAATCGCGCTGCGGAGTCCGAGTGCGCGAATTTTTCTTCACCCTGTTTACATCAAAGAAGCATACGGAAATAAAAGATGAGTTCAAGAGTGGTATTAAATTTCAACGTGAAGGGATGTCAATGAGAAGTTTCGCTGATGACATAGCTATCCTCGGCGAAACTAAAGAAGAATTACACACATGATCTGCTGAATGGAATGAACAGTCTAATGAGTACAGAATATGGAATGCGATTAAATCAAAGAAAGACGAAGGTAATGAAAAGTAGCAGAAGTGTGAACAGCAAGAAACTTAACACAGCGTTCACGATCACGATAAAGTTAAGAAATTCTGTTGCCTAGGCAGCAAAATAACCAATGACGGACGAAGCAAAGAGGATATGGGAGCCTTTATATTTCATGAAGTAACAGCTTTTTCATGAGATGAGAAAACATTTTATTTTCCAAGCACAGATCAAAAACTAACAAGAATAAACAACTCGTAACCAAGCCGACTACGGCAAAGATAAATATCTATCAGCTGTAGCTTTCACCCGCTGTTTTTGGCGCAGTGGATAAATGACGTCGCCACATCAGCCCCCCTCCTTTTGAAACCGGGTGCACCAGGTATGTGGGGAAACTTGCACTTGATTTTTCTACCAGCTCTCGTGAAAACATCTGGTGCAGGCAATGGCTGCTCCTGTTCTGCACTTGCTGCTTCGTTGTCCTCTTCTGAAACCGAGGGCTCGGCGAGACTCTCTGCTGTTTCTTTGGCCTCCACGTTTGAGGGTGATTTTGCAGACCGACGAAGGAGTGTACCCTCTTCGGTGTAAGCAGGTTTAAGCCACCCAATTGAGACTGTCTCTTCTTTACCATCCTTATCGATTTTGAAGCTGTGGCTTCCTCTTGTGGTTACCCTGTATGGTCCAGAGTAAGGCGAAACAAGCGGCGGGTGCACCGTATCATCCCTAAGCCACACGTGGGACGTTGCTTGCAGGTCTTTATGTACAAACACTCTCCGGTCTCCATGTCTGACAGGTTTAGTGGGTTTGATGTTTCTCATTCTAACGCTGAGTTGTCTCGCGAATTGCGTGCGTAGCTCAGGGGCGAACGGCTGTGTTGATGCTGGAACGATAAATTCTCCAGGAACCCTCAATTGCTCGCCATAAACCAATTCTGCGGAAGAGCATTGTAAGTCCTCCTTCACGGCCGTTCTCAATCCGAGTAGGACCAGCGGTAGTGCTTCAGGCCATGAAGTGGAACTACACATTAATGCAGCTTTGAGCGTGGGGTGTAGTCGTTCCACCATTCCATTACTAGATGGATGATAGCTTGTGGTGCGTAGGTGGTTGCACCCGCACAGTAGTAAAAGTTCATTGAAAAATTGGCTTTCAAACTGCCTTCCGCGATCTGTTGTTTTGCGGAACGCCAAACGTGGAGAACCATGAATGCCACAGTGCTTTTGCAACCGACTCCGCAGAAATGTCTTGTATTACAACTACTTCTGGCCACCTGGTAAAACGATCAATGATTGTGAGCAAATAGCGTTGTTCTGAAGAGCATGATAGCGGGCCCACAATGTCCACATGTATATGTGAAATTCTTGCATATGGCGTCGGGAAGTCAGCAATAGGTGCAAAGACATGTCTGCTGATTTTATTACGCTGGTATGTTAGGCATGCACGCGCCCATGCACGATAATCTTTTTGTATTCCAGGCCACACTACTTTGGAGGAAACTAACTTGGCTGTAGCTCGTACTCCTGTATGTGATAGGTTATGTAGTGCACTATAAATCTCGCGACGATATTGTTCTGGTATGTAAGGTCGCTCCTTTCCTTTTGCTACATCACACCAAATTCCGTCTGGAACATTTGGGACCGACACACGTCTGAGCTGCAGCGCAGTTCCCTGTTCTTCTATTAGACGGCGCAAGAAAGGATCT
Source organism: Schistocerca serialis cubense (assembly GCF_023864345.2). NCBI lineage: Eukaryota > Metazoa > Arthropoda > Insecta > Orthoptera > Acrididae > Schistocerca > Schistocerca serialis. The sequence goes on from NC_064638.1 coordinate 795,921,905, forward strand.
TCTCGTTGTTTAGACGCTAACTCGGTCCAACGAATTGAATTGAAACTGGCATAATTCCTAGACAGGCAATCTGCGACCAGGTTGTTCAAATGGTTCAAATGGCTCTGAGCACTATGGGACTCAACTTAGAACTAGTTAAACCTAACTAACCTAAGGACAGCACACACATCCATGCCCGAGGCAGGATTCGAACCTGCGACCATAGCGGTCTCGCGGTTCCAGACTGCAGCGCCTAGAACCGCACGGCCACTTCGGCCGGCTGCGACCAGGTTGTCTTTTCCTGAAATGTGACGCACGTCAGTTGTGAACTGTGCAATGTACTCGACTTGGCTGCACTGACGTGTTGAATTGAGCTCTGTGTCTCGTTGAAATATGGCTACTAACGGCATGTGATCGGTAAAAATTGCAAAGTGCCTCCCTTCGACAGACGTGCGAAAATGCTTTATGGCTAAGTAAATAGCAAGCAACTCACGGTCAATAGCACTCCATTTTTGCTGCTGTCGAGTCAGGTTTTTAGAGAAAAATGCGAGCGGCTGCCATCTGCCATCAACTTCTTGCTGTAGCGCTGCACCCACTGCTCTTTGGCTCGCATCAACCATGAGCGCTAAAGGAGCGCTCAATCTTGGATGTCCCAGTAGTGTTGCCCGAGAAAGACATTTCTTTAAGTCGTGGAAAGCTGCTTCAGCATCTGGACTCCATGGAATTTTACGATTTCCTGTTGTATTTTTACCTGCAAGTAACGTTGTGAGTGGCTCTTGGGTGGCAGCTAATTTAGGTAAGTGACGTCCGCAGTAGTTGAGCATGCCTAAAAATCTGCGAAGTCCTATGTAAGTTATGGGAAGGGGCATCTGTTGTACTGCTTCAACCCGCTCAGGCAAAGGTGACAGGCCTGCTGCTGAAACCAAATATCCCAGGAACTTAACCTCGCGTATTCCAAACGTGCACTTTGTTTCGTTAATAATTATGCCATACTCTGTCAGACGGCGGAAAAGCTGCCGCAGATGTTCGACATGCTGATATATAGAACCAGAGAATACTAAAATGTCGTCCATATAACAAAACACGAATGTAATTCTCGAAGCACCTCATGCATGAATCTTTGCCATGTTTGGGCAGCGTTTCTCAGGCCAAATGGCATAAAATTGTACTCAAACAAACCGAATAGTGTGATAACTGCTGTTTTTTTAATGTGAGATGGAGCCATGGGAATCTGGGAAAATGCTTTGGCGCAATCAATCACACTAAATATTTTGGCATTGCTAATCGTACTGTTAAAGTCAGTCACATTGGATGCTGGGTAGCGGTCGGGAATTGTGCAGGCATTGAGCGCCCTGTAGCCTTCACATACTCTCCATGAAATGTCTTTTTTACGGACCATGTGAATTGGAGATGCCCATGAACTACCAGAGCTACTTACAATACCTGTTTTTAGAAGTCTGTCGAACTCAGCTCGCGCCGCGAGCAGCTTCTCTGGAGGCAGACGCCGCGGCCGGAAGGCAACGGGTTGACCTTGTGTCGTGCTGATGTGGTGTTGAGTATTGTGTCTGCATTTCCTGGTTGCGTTGACGGGTTCGGTAAGTGCTGGAAAGTCTTGAAGCAGTTTACGAAAAAGTGATTCCTCCGACAGTGCTCTAATATTGCCTACAGTATACGAATCGTTACGACTGTCGGGTGTCTTCTTGCGTGACGCACACGTGTGCGCCCCGCTTAGTTGCGGGTACGAACTCGTATCACAATATCCCGACGCGGATGACGCGGTAGGCAATATCCCTTCTGTGGGAACTGTCACCAAACGACGGTTAACCAGGTCGTACATAAGTCGGTAGTTCCGTTCAAATGGTTCAAATGGCTCTGAGCACTATGGGACTTAACTTCTGAGGTCATCAGTCCCCTAGAACTTAGAACTACTTAAACCTAACTAACCTAAGGACATCACACACACCCATGCCCGAGGCAGGATTCGAACCTGCGACCGTAGCGGTCGCGCGGTTCCAGACTGTAGCGCCTAGAACCGCTCGCCCACCACGGCCGGCCGTAGTTCCGTAAAAAGTCCGCTCCAATTATAGGACTCGGCACATCAGTAACCACAAAAGTCGATTTTGGATGGAAGTTGGAATTCAGATGTAATGCCAACTGTTTCTCACCATAGGTAGATATTCTGGAATTGTTTGCCGCAGTCAGCACATGTTGCGTTGTTGTCGTGAGTATATCACCTCTCTTTCTTGGATAAACACTGACTTCTGAACCTGTGTCAATCAGAAACTTCTCACCTGAAGAGAGGTCCAACACGAACAATCGGTGTGATTGGTTGACTGCAGATACCGTGGCGTTTTCACCTCTTTGAATCACGCTATGACTCGGGCGCCTGTGTTGTTGTTGACGAACGTTAGCGCCCTTTAACGCCCGTCTTTTAAGTTTGGGTAGCTGCAGGGTTGAATACATTGACGGGCAGTGTTCCGAAGCGTCTGTGGTACCAGCACCATTGATCTGTCAAATCCTGTTGGATAGCATTTCTTCGTCTTTTCCAACTGCGACTTCGTAGCTGCTGGTGGTGTGAAGTTACTTGCACGTTGAGTTTTGCCACTTGTGCTGCCAGTTGCTGTATGGTGGGTTCGGTCGATGAGCACTGCTGTTGGGAAGTATTATTGCATGTTCCTGGCTCACTGACGTCAGATTCCATCACACTACACGTTCTTGGGCCTCTATCCTGGCTGTAGTTGAATTCGGAACACGCAGAAACTTCGGTTAAGGTGTTTGCGATGGTGTCTGCCTTTTTTGCTAAGACTTCCAATGGTAAGTCTGTTTCTGCTGCAATGACGACACGGATGTTGGCAGGAAGTTTACGAAGCCATATTAGACGTAAAGACTCTTCAGGTAGGAGTTCCGGGCCGGCTAATGTACATAAGGCTTTGAGTACTTGTGACGGAGTCTTGTCGCCCAAATCTTCGTATGCGAAAATTTTTTGTAGTCGCAAATCTGGTGACAACGTATAATGCTGTATGAGAGCTTCCTTTAGCACAAAGTAATTTTGTTGCGACAATTTTTCTTCTACTTGCTCTGTCATTTCTAAATTTAGATGTGAAACCACTATATTAAATTTGTCAATGTTGTTAGACACCCCACGCTGCCGAAATATGCACTCAGCCTGCGTAAACCAAAGCTGCGGGCGCGTCGGCCAGAACGCGGAAAGCTTAACATTTCCGTGTCGCGCGTAGGTACTCCCATCTTTTGCGTTAACATCTGTCGTTCCGTTTTGTGGCGAATCAAAGGGCGTGGACCGCGATCCTTGGTCGAACAGACTGTAGTCTTCAATCTTGATTCCACTGCCCCATGCTTTTGTCTCTGAATTCATTATTCTCGTCGGTATATATATTTTCTTTATGCTTCTGCTACGATTTTTCGGGGTCACCACTATGGGAACCTTTATATTTTATGAAGTAACAGCTTTTTCATGAGATGAGAAAACATTTTATTTTCCAAGCACAGATCAAAAACTAACAAGAATAAACAACTCGTAACCAAGCCGACTACGGCAAAGATAAATATCTATCAGCTGCAGCTTTCACCCGCTGTTTTTGGCGCAGTGGATAAATGACGTCGCCACATGGACATAACAAACACACCAAAGAGCACACAAAAAGCAGAATATCACTGACAGAAAGGGCATTCCTTACCACGAGACGTCTACTAGTATCAACTGATAGTATTTGAAGAAGAATATACTTTTGGAGCACAGTATTGTACGGCAGTGAAACATGGACTGTAGGTGAACTGGAACAGAAGAGAATTGAAACATTTGAGATGTAGTTCTACAAAATAATGTTTAAAATTAGATGGACTGATAAGGTAAGGAATGAAGAGGTGCTACGAAGAATCGATGAGGCAAGAAATATATGGAAATCACCGACAAGAAAAAGGGATAGGACTGTAGGGCATCTGTTAAGACGTAACGGAATAACTTCTGTGGTACTAGAGGCAGTTTTAGGCGATAAAAACTACACGGGAAGGCAAATAGTGGGATAGATCCAGCAAATAACTGAGGACGTAGGTTACAAGTGCTACTTTGAGATAACAAGGATGGCACTGGATAAGAATTCGTGGCGAGTAGCATCACAAAACTGAAGACTCAAATCGTAAGAGGGAGTGGCCTGCCCGCAGTCCCGACCTGAACCTAGTGGAAGCTCTTTAGAATGATTTCGAACGTCGATTTCGGTCAAGATCCCAGCGGCTCTTGAGGAAGAATGGACTTCCGTTCTTTTACAGACATTCAGACATCTCTTTGAAAGTGTCTCCAGCACAGGTCAAACCGTCATAAACGCGAAGGGTGGGCACACCTCATATCAATCCCAACTAATACGTGTCTGGATGCTTTGGTCAGATAGCGCAGAACGCGAATACTAACAATACTGGTATTCCTCTTTGGGATATGCCGCTCGCTTCTTTCCACTCTGACGACTTCTTCCCATTCAGAATAAAGTTCTGAATTCATTACGCAAGGACGTCTTAAATTCAATTACAAACGAGTACGGAAATTCCCGAACTACGTACTTAATTGCAAGGCAATACTACGGAGCTGTATCAAGATCTTTCAGGAAGTTGAGAAACAAAACATCAGCTTGGGGCCCGCTGTTTAAAGTCTTCAAGACATCGTGAACGAAGAGAGCAAGCTGGGGTGCGCAAGATCGATACTTGAACACTCCTTGCTGACTCCCACAGACAAGTTGCTCGGTCTCGGAAAAATAATGGGACGGGTGCATGAAATCTTTCGATAATTGTGCCACAAATAGATGTCAGAGACAAAAATATCAATACAGCTGCGAATAAAATCCTCCCGCCTAAAAGTTACGGAACGTTTGACCATGCATTTCTCCGCCCCACAGAGAAATGTTATACCATCATTTTCTACCAATGAAGACGCCTTTTGCGTGACACAACTGAACTTATTTGGTTACGCATATGCGTCTGGCCTTTAGTAAGAAGGCATCATCAGCCGGTATTCTGGAGTATTACATTATGTTGATTTACAGAACGATTTTACATTTAAAGCAGCTCACATATAAATTTTAATGTATAATTAAAGATTACTTATTGCTAAAAGTATGTCTTATTTCTTGACAACTCTGCTGATTTCACTGATGTGAATATCAGTCAAGAAATGAGATACACTTTCAGCTGCATTTACTTTATAATTCATATGTAACTCTTCACAATCTACGATCAGTATCTCTAAACAAATACAGTGTAACATTCCAGGACACCACGGATGATTGCTTGGTAATACAGACGAAACGTGTCTACATGACCAAGTGCACTATCTGGTCAAAAGTAGCCAGTAGACATTAATATGGGTGTGTAAATCCTTCGCCTTTCAGGCTTAACTCTGCTGGGGTCACTTTCTGAAAGCCTGTGGAGGAATGGCAGCCCATTGTTCCTCAAGAGGCGACCCAAGGAAGATGCAGACGTTGGACGCTGGGGTCTCGAGCGAAATCGACTAACTCATTCCAAAGGCGTTCCTTTGCGTTTAAGGCGGAACTGTGGGCAGGCTAGTCCATTCCAGGAATGTTATTGTCCACAAACAATTGCTTCACAAGTGATACTTTATGACATGGTTCGTAGTCATGCCGATAGAAATAATCATCGTCTCCGAACTGTTACCCTACTGTACGCAGTGCACAACACTGTAAAATGTGTTCATATAATTCGGCGTTTAGCGTTTTCTTACGCGCAATGGTGGGACCACACTATCCACGAAAACTCTCCCGTCCCGTTGTACCGACTCCTCTGTATTTCACTACTCATCGTGGCAAGTAACGTTCTCCAGACATTCGCCAAACCAAAAACCTTTCATCCAACAGCCATAGGGTACAGCTCTATTCAACACTCCGAATCACTCGTCTCCAGTCATCCAGTGTCCAGTGGCATCGCTATGTCCATCAGGAGCCGCTCTAACGTTGTGTCTCGCTCTGACTGCCTGCGCACAGACACTGTGGTAGCTGGACTGTTGGTAGCACTTTGGAACCCAAGTATGAACTCGACTTTTAACAACCACCCTGTGCAATGCTGGGTGGTCCCTGCCAGCCAGTACAAGAGGACTGCCTGGTCGCCTCTTAGCTGTCGGTGTTGCTGTGTACTTCCACTTCACCTACACAGCACCAACAGTCGATTAGGGCAGCTTCAGCTTCAGAAGGGTTGAAATGTCTCTGATTTTATTGTTACACATGTGACATTCAGTTATTAGTCACAGCTTAAGTCCCAGTTTTGCATACCGACCTATTCTGTTCTTATTGCTTCTCTACTTACAACACCTTTTTTAATCACTTTTCATTCCCTCCCCTGAGGCGGAACTGGGCTACTTTGGTGCTTTCTCTGCACTTCTTTGCCAGTTGAGGATTTACATTTTATGTTTTTATTACATTTTCAGTTTGTTCGCAAGAAAGGTGCTCTTAGTCCACTCTGAATGAAGTTTAACATTTAAATAATATACATAATTTGGACATTAGCTAAGTGACAAGACTGGGCCGTGCGTGGCTCACGTTCGTGCCATCTATTATTTAACATCTTGTTTCTGCCGTACGGCTGCCTCTTAATTTCAATTACTGGTGGCACTGAATTGCTGTCTTGCCTGACCGTGAGTGGCAGCAGCAGCGCGTATCGATATTAGCCCTGCCGTATTATCTTTGTTGCACGGCTATTATTTCTCGGTCGTCGTGTGTCGTGGCTTGGAGATCGCACCTGTGAGTCGTTGAGTTGGTACGCGGCAGAAGTGCAGTGGGGACGTAGCAGCAGTCGGGGACGGAGCGCTAGGGAGGCGCGGACAGCCAGTACTCGCCGACCGCTCGCGACACAGGATGAACTGTCCGACGGACGGAGATGACACCGGGATCGACCGTGGGTCGGTCGTTCAGTTGGTCTCCTCTTCGGGCGACGTGTGTTTGGTCTTTTGAGCGTTTCTGGGCCTTGTCATTGGGTCATCTTGCTGGACGTGGCTCGGTTCCTTCTTGTGCGGAGACGTCGTGGCCAATGGGCAAGAGTTACCTCTGCACTTCTGGGTCCGAGCCAGTGTGCCCGGATCGCCGTGTCTCCCACTCCCGGACGGACATCGGATTGAGTCCGGTTGGAGCTGCAGTGAGCTCCGGATAGTCAAGACTCGCCCGACCATTGCTGATACACGTGGTTTTAGTGGCCACGACCGTAGTTGGTTGTTGGTCGGTTGTCCGGTGAGACGACGTATGTTTCGTCACCGACCGTCTTTCGGTTTTGTGTGTGTGTGTCCGCCTGTGATTTGTTCTAGTTGTTCATCAGTGATTCGTTTTACGAGTGTTCGAGTTTCTTGTGGTAGTGTTTCGTGGAACACTGTGCACCCTGTGTCAGTTCGACTCAGCAATGCTTTAAATGCTGCAATGTTGTCTGCGTACTGCAGTAGCCAGTTGGTCGGTTGTGACAGAGCAGCGAGTGAGTGTTTTCTTATCGTGTTCATGCTGTCCGCCACGGCGTGTAGTTCCACAGCCGTTGCGATGTTCATGTATGTCAGTGGTTATTGCGCCTTGGCTTATTAACACACCAATATCTGAAGACGAATGTTACTGGTATCTTCGCCTCGCTGGCATTTTGGTTGTAGTGCCGTTGGCCTGGTGTCCGAAATCAGGTAGTTGGTTGGTTCGTCGACTGCCTGACGGTTGGGTTGCCTTCCGATTTAAAGATTGTTGGTCAGGCTGCCTGTCTCGCCTAGACGGGCGTTAGTGTTACAATTCCAGGCCGAGCCTTGGAAACTTCTGAGCGCCGTTCCGTGTCTGTTACATAGTAACGTCTTTGTTTGAGTTTTAGTTATTTGGTTGATGTGTGGTCTTCAGCCGAGTTTTTATATATCCTGAATTAATGTTCCTGTCATGCCCTTTAGACATAAGATTGTTATACCCTATATGGGGCGTACAGCCGAATTTTACATCAAATCTTTTAAGGCCTTAAGCCGTTAAATTATTTTGCTGATGTGTGGCCTTAAGCCGAGTATTAATATATCTTAAGTCAATGTCGTTGTCTTGCCCTTAAGGCATGAGATTGCTATTCTTTATTTTATATGAAATGTTTTAAGATAAGGCCACCTGCCTTTTGATTGAAACTCCTGTTATTGCTTAATATGCGACCTCCAACCTAGTTCCATTAAAATTAAATAGCTAAGGCCTTCAGCCGATTGGATTGAAGATTTAGAAAATAGTCTTGGGTGAAACCTCCAGAGGAAGATTGTATTTCAATTTTGCTTAGGTCTTGGATTATGAATGTGGTCTTCAGCCGATCTAAAGTTAATCAAAAGAGGTCGATTAAAGTTTTGAGTGTTTTACATCCGTGTTGTAATATTGTGTGTTCATAAATAAAGTTGTATATTGAGTGCAACTGACAGGAACTCATTTTGGCCCCTTTCAACAACCTAATCCGCTCTGTCCTGCTAGCCCAGGCATTTCAAAGATTTACTAATGCAGTCTGATTAATTATCGCTTCCTTATTTTGCGTGTGCGTATTACCTCATTTAGTGTGACTCCGATTTCTTCGTCGCTTTCACTTCATTTGCTGCTCAAAAATGGTTCAAATGGCTCTGAGCACTATGGGACTTAACAGCGGAGGTCATCAGTCCCATAGAACTTAGAACTACTTAAACCTAACTAACCTAAGGACATCACACACATCCATGCCCGAGGCAGGATTTGAACCTGCGGCCGTAGCGGTCGCGCGGTTTCAGGCCACTGCGGCTGGCATTTGCTGCTCATCCAATTTAATTGTCACCCGTCATAGTCTTCTCCTTCCTTTAACTTTGGTAGCCTTTTGGTGTTTAGTATGAAATCACTTCTACTGATGAATTCCTTGGTTTTGTATCTCTTCGTAGATAATATGGGTTGCACTAACTCAGTCATCTCTGGTGGCCTCTGTGGTGTGAACGCCAAGGTGGGCTATCATTTTCTTCTTTGCTCGGCATCTCAGGGGGGAGCATTGCGGTCGTCCAGCTAGAGTGTCTGAGACTCTCGGTGTTGTAGAGAGCGGTCTTCAGTCTGCGAATACACCGTGGCACCCGTTTGCGCGCCTGTTTGCACTGCTCGCGTCTCCACTTGTGGCTGGTGATGGCAGGACTGCATTAGTAGCAGGCTTCCATCTCTACGTGGAGCATCATCCTGAAACGGGTCTCTTTCAAGACGACGTCGTTCTTCCCGCTTCCTCTTATAATGGCGGGTCTGTCTCTCGTGACATCTATTGGCCAATTGCGCATTACGTAGGGGTGTCAGGATACTTTTGATCATATGGTCTATATTCAGTTGCAGCACGCAAAATGCGTCTTAACTGACACAAATTACACAGAGTGTCTCAAACATATTGGGTCTAATACAAACAGGCGATAGTGGGTCCACAACCGATTACATTGAGCCAGGGAACCCATGGCCAGAAATGCATATTTATTGTGTTGAGGACACACACTGCATACACGGAAATAACAGCGTAGCTCATATTAACTGTTCAAAGTGATAGCTGCCAGTGTCAATATATGTATTCCTAGAGTGCCTCACTTTCTGCTGCACTCTCGCAGATATCCTGGGTGCCTGCGGTACACTGGGGCAGACTGTGGTTGATGAACGACGTATACCCCTGACCACCAAACAAACATATGTACAAAACGTAGCTCATAGTGCGCGTCATGTGACGACCACATGCTTCCCACCGGTGCGTTAATCTGCATCGGACACACACCACTATCCCTGCTGTCGGTTGTCCATTGTATCAGACAGCTTGTGATGTGTCCATGGTGAGGTTGTAACCTCCCAACAGTAAAAATATTTATATCATTCACTTTCAGTGTAACCTCCCAACAGTTTATTATTCCGTAACCTCGCAATAATAGCGTGACTAACCTCCCAATAAAAAATGTGACTCATATATAACCTTTCAATAATTAACTGACTGTGAATCTAAGCCGGCCGAAGTGGCCGTGCGGTTAAAGGCGCTGCAGTCTGGAGCCGCAAGACCGCTACGGTCGCAGATTCGAATCCTGCCTCGGGCATGGATGTTTGTGATGTCCTTAGGTTGGTTAGGTTTAACTAGTTCTAAGTTCTAGGGGACTAATGACCTCAGAAGTTGAGTCCCATAGTGCTCAGAGCCACTTTTTTTGTGAATCTAAATTGGTAAATTTGGACGTCAGCAGTGCTGCGTCATGGCCCTGAAAAATCATTCTGAATAAATTGAAAATTCTTACCTCAATGAAATCGCCGGATAACGCGTATATATCTGCTCCCATAAGAAATTTTTGTGGCACAGCCCAGTGCAATGCTGGCCGCTAGATTTGTCATGTATAAAAAGGAACAACTGATTTTTTTTTTTTTTACGAGAATCTGGATGACCACGGATAGGGGAAATTAGTAAAATCCTTAAATTCAGGTGAATGATTGTCAAAAGTTAATTTTATAAGAAAGATTATCATTAAAATATTTTTAAAAAGATTTTCATGGAATTTGATATAACAATAGTACAAATTTAGTTGTAACAAACTACATATGCGCGCGGCTGCTTTTACCTTATACTACATCGCTCAGGCACCGCCATTGCTCCACACGACTGGCCCCGCCATCGTTCCATACACCCGACTGGTAGCTACTACTTACTCCTACTGACACTACCCTTACTGCAGCCAACACTGCTCTCTGGTTTGAGATTCACTTATAGCTTACATATCGCAGGCAGCGCGTGAGCAATCCATCGAAATTACATCTGCTCAAGTGCGCTAGCAATAAATTCCTTAGTTATGGACCTCTTACAAGGTGTGTTACTACCTGTCTCCTAGTACAACAGACACCTGCGATCTTTGAATGCGGCAGAACTTCATGCGCCATTGCCACGCATGCATTGAGTCTGGCGGTCGTCACTTTGAACAGCTGCTCTGATCTACATTGTTGTTATGCCGTGTATGCTGTGTACGTCCATAACACAATAAATATGAGTTTCCGACCACTGGATCCTTGTATCAATATAAGCGGTTGTGGATCCAGTATCACCTGTTTCAATTGGACCCAAAAGGCTTCAGACAGCCAACAGCATCTATGGAGAGTCGCTTCTACAAATAAGTTGTTGAGTAATTCTCACGGTGACGCTCGACTCCCAACAAATTTGCCGTCAGTCAGTGATAACCATTCTGGTTAAGATGTATGCGACTGGCGGCGCAGACAAGGTCTGCAGACAAGGGCTGTGGTTGCGACACAGGGGAAGGCCGGCCGCAGAGGCCGTTGCCCCTGGTTGCACAGCCGCCCTCTTCCCGCGTGCCGCTCCGTGGTCGCCGCATAGCGCGGCTGCCTCTACACCACCTGCACCACCCTCTGCTTCCGCCCACACTGCGACGCCGCTGCACTGTGCCACGTCACACTAACCGACTGCCGTCTCACGGCTGTTGCTCCAGGAATGTGTCGGTACAAAAATCTAGTTCTGCGTTTTTGTTTTGGTGTGCGGTTTGGTATTCGTACCACTGACAAGCTCGGCAGCATTCTAAGGAATTAGTTCTACAGTTACATCTATATACTTGCTGCACAAGCACAAGTGGAGGAGGCTACTTCGTAGCAATATTATCCTGTTCCATTCGCATTCTGGGCTTTCGAAAGGCGACTTTATGCTCTGTACACCTCCTAATGTTTCTCATCTTATTCTCGAAATCCCTAAGTGAGAAATACGGTGGTGGCAGCAAAATAGCCGCTCTGTCTTCTTCGAATACTGATTCTCTAAATTGGCCCAACAGATCTTGGTAATAACAATTTTAATAACAATTTCTGATTTCTTCCAAAGATCTCTAAGTTAAATACTTTTAGTAACAGTGCTGCCATTTATTTTAGAGCAGTTATTCGTAATAAAGCAGGTCTTGTTCGTACATCTGATGTCAATACCCTGACGTATTTGCAGAACACAATACGACGACTTTTATGAGCTTGTATGATGGCAATGAACAGTCATTTCGTGCTCTGCAGAGTGATTCAGGTGCTACTACAGATGTCCTTTTATGCAGCCCTTAAAATGCACCTCCACCCCCACACCCACCCCTCAGCAGTCAGGATTTCTAGTACGTTGTTCGTGGCACTAGCTCAGCCGCTCCTGCTAGACTCGTTTAGACTGTATGGTCTGCACAGACTTTGTGTTTTGTTTTTTAGATAATCGAATTTTTATGTTGTTCACAAGCTGCGATACCTTCAAACCTTTTCAAGCTAATTAAGGCCATATAAGCATGGTCTTTTCCCAATGTACTTCTGACCAAAACCCATTCTGGTAGCTGGAGTCCAACGTTTTTGTTGACCAAGCCTTTTGCGTTCTTGAGGAGATATTTCCATAGCAACTTTCATCCCCTAAAATATATTTCTTTATACCTAACTGAGACGTGAGATACCAGTTTTCATAAATATAGCTTTAATATTTTTTAGTGTTATGAAATATTTTCTTAAAAATTTTCATCCACTCTTGCGCTCTTTAGGCGTTGAATTTCCAGAAACACTGAAACACGATTTTTTTAAATTTCTAATCGATAAGTCAAATACCAGTTGTCATAGATGTAGCTTTAAAAATCCTTTAGTAGTTCTTTAATAATTATTCATTTTTAAAAAGCTTTCATCCTAATATTTTACCTCCTTAGTGGTAGAATTTCCAAACATGCTTAAATACGTATTTTTTTATTTTCTGGCTGAGAAAGCAAATACCAGGTTTCGTAGTTCTAGCTTCAAAATTCCCTTAACAAGGATATACTTTCCAGAAGCCTTTCATTCACTATTTCACCCACTTGAGAGTGGAATTTCGGATAATCCCTTTTTATAAGATGCCCACCGTACAAGATCTACAATCTCTGCAGACTTCAAGTTTCTATCCCTAGCGGCTTGAACTGGGCGGTGATGAGCCAATGAATCAGTCTGAACCAATTTTACTCCCTTTTGGGTTAAATTTCCAAAAACATTCATTCATGTATTTTTCATCTCTAGCCTAGAAGTCAAACACAAATTTTCAAAGATTTAGCTTTAAAAATTATTTGTCAATGAAATATTTTCATAAAGCATTAATCCCCTGTTTCACCCCTTAGAGGCTGAATTTCCAAAAGCATTTTTTTTTATTCCTAAGTGAGAAGCAAAATTTAAATTTTTATAAAATTACCTTTAAAAATACTTTCATAAAAAATATTTTCACAAAAAATCTCATCCCACATTTCACTCCCTGAGCGGTTCAGTCTCCAAAACACTTAAGCACGTACTTTTTTTTTATTTGTAGCCCAGAAGTCAAATACCAATGTTGATTGATGTAGCTTTAAAAATACTTTAGTAGTTCTTTAACAATGATGTGTTTTCAAAAAAGCTTTCGCCCGCTATTTCACCCCCATAGGGTTAAATTTCCAAAAATGCTCAAACACGTATATCTTGATTTTTGACGGAGAACCCAAATACCAGTTTTCGCAAGTCTAGCTTCAAAATTGCCTTAATACCTTAATTCCCTGTTTCAGCCCCTTGGGGTTGGAACTTCGAAAACCCCTTCTTAAACGACGCCTGCAATATAAGATGAACACCTTCTCCAAATTTCAAGTTACTATCCTTAGCAGTTTGTACTCGGCCATGATCATTGCCACGGTACATTGCACTGGCGAATGATAGTTCCTCTGATCAGGTGCCGCGTGTTCCTTGTGTGATGGACGCAGCGCACTGTAAGCACCAGACTGGTCCGGTATTCATGTCAGGAACAACCCGAGATGGTGTTTGTGTATGGGCAAGCACATGGAAATGGTCGAGATGCAGCACAGCCATACCAAAACAAGTATCCTCACAGACACCAACCACATCACACCACATTTCAAGGCCTATTGGGGCACTTGTGTGATCATGGGTCATTTCAGACAGAAGAACGCCCGGGGAGGAGGCAGACTGTGCGTACAGCAGATTTGGAGGACCGGGTCCTACAGGAAATTGAGACGAACCCTAGTACAAGCTCCAGGCAAGTGGCTCTACATCTACATCTACATTGATACTCCGCAAGCCACCCAACGGTGTGTGGCGGAGGGCACTTTACGTGCCACTGTCATTACCTCCCTTTCCTGTTCCAGTCGCGTATGGTTCGCGGGAAGAACGACTGTCTGAAAGTCTCCGTGCGCGCTCTAATCTCTCTGATTTTACATTCGTGATCTCCTCGGGAGGTATAAGTAGGGGGAAGCAATATATTCGATACCTCATCCAGAAACGCACCCTCTCGAAACCTGGCGAGCAAGCTACACCGCGATGCAGAGCGCCTCTCTTGCAGAGTCTGCCACTTGAGTTTATTAAACATCTCCGTAACGCTATCACGGTTACCAAATAACCCGGTGACGAAACGCGCCGCTCTTCTTTGGATCTTCTCTATCTCCTCCGTCAACCCGACCTGGTACGGATCCCACACTGATGAGCAATACTCAAGTATAGGTCGAACGAGTGTTTTGTAAGCCACCTCCTTTGTTGATGGACTACATTTTCTAAGCACTCTCCCAATGAATCTCAACCTGGTACCCGCCTTACCAACAATTAATTTTATATGATCATTCCACTTCAAATCGTTCCGTACGCATACTCCCAGATATTTTACAGAAGTAACTGCTACCAGTGTTTGTTCCGCTATCATATAACATACAATAAAGGATCCTTCTTTCTATGTATTCGCAATACATTACATTTGTCTATGTTAAGGGTCAGTTGCCACTCCCTGCACCAAGTGCATATCCGCTGCAGATCTTCCTGTATTTCGCTACAATTTTCTAATGCAGCAACATCTCTGTATACTACAGCATCATCCGCGAAAAGCCGCATGGAACTTCCGACACTATCTACTAAGTCATTTATATATATTGTGAAAAGCAATGGTCCCATAACACTCCCCTGTGGCACGCCAGAGGTTACTTTAACGTCTGTAGACGTCTCTCCATTGATAACAACATGCTGTGTTCTGTTTGCTAAAAACTCTTCAATCCAGCCACACAGCTGGTCTGATATTCCGTAGGCTCTTACTTTGTTTATCAGGCGACAGTGCGGAACTGTATCGAACGCCTTCCGGAAGTCAAGAAAAATAGCATCTACCTGGGAGCCTGTATCTAATATTTTCTGGGTCTCATGAACAAATAAGGCGAGTTGGGTCTCACACGATCGCTGTTTCCGGAATCCATGTTGATTCCTACATAGTAGATTCTGGGTTTCCAGAAATGACATGATACGCGAGCAAAAAACATGTTCTAAAATTCTACAAGAGATCGACGTAAGAGATATAGGTCTATAGTTTTGCGCATCTGCTCGACGACCCTTCTTGAAGACTGGGACTATCTGTGCTCTTTTCCAATCATTTGGAACCCTCCGTTCCTCTAGAGACTTGCGGTACACGGCTGTTAGAAGGGGGGCAAGTTCTTTCGCGTACTCTGTGTAGAATCGAATTGGTATCCCGTCAGGTCCAGTGGACTTTCCTCTTTTGAGTGATTCCAGTTGCTTTTCTATTCCTTTGACACTTATTTCGATGTCAGCCATTTTTTCGTTTGTGCGAGGATTTAGAGAAGGAACTGCAGTGCGGTCTTCCTCTGCGAAACAGCTTTGGAAAAAGGTGTTTAGTATTTCAGCTTTACGCGTGTCATCCTCTGTTTCAATGCCATCATCATCCCGTACTGTCTGGATATGCTGTTTCGAGCCACTTACTGATTTAACGTAAGACCAGAACTTCCTAGGATTTTCTGTCAAGTCGGTACATAGAATTTTACTTTCGAATTCAATGAACGCTTCACGCATAGCCCTCCTTACGCTAACTTTGACATCGTTTAGCTTCTGTTTGTCTGAGAGGTTTTGGCTGCGTTTAAACTTGGAGTGGAGCTCTCTTTGCTTTCGCAGTAGTTTCCTAACTTTGTTGTTGTACCACGGTGGGTTTTTCCCGTCCCTCACAGTTTTACTCGGCACGTACCTGTCTAAAACGCATTTTACGATTGCCTTGAACTTTTTCCATAAACACTCAACATTGTCAGTGTCGGAACAGAAATTTTCGTTTTGATCTGTTAGGTAGTCTGAAATCTGCCTTCTATTACTCTTGCTAAACAGATAAACCTTCCTCCCTTTTTTTATATTCCTATTAACTTCCATATTCAGGGATGCTGCAACGGCCTTATGATCACTGATTCCCTGTTCTGTACATACAGAGTCGAAAAGTTCGGGTCTGTTTGTTATCAGTAGGTCCAAGATGTTATCTCCACGAGTCGGTTCTCTGTTTAATTGCTCGAGGTAATTTTCGGATAGTGCACTCAGTATAATGTCACTCGATGCTCTATCCCTACCACCCGTCCTAAACATCTGAGTGTCCCAGTCTATATCTGGTAAATTGAAATCTCCACCTAAGACTATAACATGCTGAGAAAATTTATGTGAAATGTATTCCAAATTTTCTCTCAGTTGTTCTGCCACTAATGCTGCTGAGTCGGGAGGTCGGTAAAAGGAGCCAATTATTAACCTAGTTCGGTTGTTTAGTGTAACCTCCACCCATAATAATTCACAGGAACTATCCACTTCTACTTCACTACAGGATAAACTACTACTAACAGCGACGAACACTCCACCACCGGTTGCATGCAATCTATCCTTTCTAAACACCGTCTGTACCTTTGTAAAAATTTCGGCAGAATTTATCTCTGGCTTAAGCCAGCTTTCTGTACCTATAACGATTTCAGCTTCGGTGCTTTCTATCAGCGCTTGAAGTTCCGGTACTTTACCAACGCAGCTTCGACAGTTGACAATTACAATACCGATTGCTGCTTGGTCCCCGCATGTCCTGACTTTGCCCCGCACCCGTTGAGGCTGTTGCCCTTTCTGTACTTGCCAAAGGCCATCTAACCTAAAAAACCGCCCAGCCCACGCCACACAACCCCTGCTACCCGTGTAGCCGCTTGTTGCGTGTAGTGGACTCCTGACCTATCCAGCGGAACCCGAAACCCCACCACCCTATGGCGCAAGTCGAGGAATCTGCAGCCCACACGGTCGCAGAACCGTCTCAGCCTCTGATTCAGACCCTCCACTCGGCTCTGTACCAAAGGTCCGCAGTCAGTCCTGTCGACGATGCTGCAGATGGTGAGCTCTGCTTTCATCCCGCTAGCGAGACTGGCAGTCTTCACCAAATCAGATAGCCGCCGGAAGCCAGAGAGGATTTCCTCCGATCCATAGCGACACACATCATTGGTGCCGACATGAGCGACCACCTGCAGATGGGTGCACCCTGTACCCTTCATGGCATCCGGAAGGACCCTTTCCACATCTGGAATGACTCCCCCCGGTATGCACACGGAGTGCACATTGGTTTTCTTCCCCTCTCTTGCTGCCATTTCCCTAAGGGGCCCCATTACGCGCCTGACGTTGGAGCTCCCAACTACCAGTAAGCCCACCCTCTGCGACTGCCCGGATCTTGCAGACTGAGGGGCAACCTCTGGAACAGGACAAGCAGCCATGTCAGGCCGAAGATAAGTATCAGCCTGAGACAGAGCCTGAAACCGGTTCGTCAGACAAACTGGAGAGGCTTTCCGTTCAGCCCTCCGGAATGTCTTTCGCCCCCTGCCACACCTTGAAACGACCTCCCACTCTACCACAGGTGAGGGATCAGCCTCAATGCGGGCAGTATCCCGGGCAACCACAGTCGTAGTCCGATCAGGGGATGCGTGGGACGAGCTTGCCGTCCTCGACAAACCCCCATCCGGACCCCCACAGTGATGCCCATTGGCAACAGCCTCAAGCTGTGTGACCGAAGCCAACACTGCCTGAAGCTGGGAGCGAAGGGATGCCAACTCAGCCTGCATCCGAACACAGCAGTTGCAGTCCCTATCCATGCTAAAAACTGTTTTGCAAAGAACTTCTGAACTAATCTACAGAGAGCGCAAACAAATCGACAAAATTTAAACGGTTATTAAAATACAAGATTGCCTAGTAAATGCAGTAATGTTGCTACTTGCGCACTGCTGACACTGCTCGGCGGCGGAAGGAGACTAAGCGAAATTACACTATTCAGGTACTAAAACACGATGCTACACTCTCAAATACTATAATACGCCCGAAATTTATGAATTAAACAATGCAAGTACCAAAAACACGCAAAGAAATTAAGAATTAAACTATGTAACAAACGAGTGAGCTAGGAGTATACGACTTGCTGCTCAGCTGCTTATCCAACGGCGGCAGGGAGCACACTGACTGCGACCAACCGACACTGGCCGTTCAAAACAAAACAGTAGACAAACGACTACGCGAATTTACACTATTCAGGTACTAAAACGCGATGCTACAACTCTCAAATACTATAATACGCCCGAAATTTATGAATTAAACAATGCAAGAACCAAAAACACGCAACGAAATTAAGAATTAAACTATGTAACAAATGAGTGAGCTAGGAGTATACGACTTGCTGCTCAGCTGCTTATCCAACGGCGGCAGGAAGCACACTGACTGCGACCAACCGACACTGGCCGTTCAAAACAAAAACAGTAGACAAACGACTACGCGAATTTACACTATTCAGGTACTAAAACGCGATGCTACAACTCTCAAATACTATAATACGCCCGAAATTTATGAATTAAACAATGCAAGAACCAAAAACACGCAACGAAATTAAGAACATGGTGTAAGCCAAAGTACGATTACGTGTATACTGCGTGACAACCGCTACTATCCCTAAGACACTATCACAGGCCACTTTGTGTTCCATGACGATTAGTTATCGTTGCATGAACACTGTCCATTTCCGGACCCACGTTCATAGATCTTTTTTCCTCCATTTCTAATTATCAGCTTTTAGCGCTCTGAATATGTCATTCCTGATTCCCAGACTTCCCAAGCACACCTGTTATACTTTTAAATACTATAACAACTTGTTATGATGCTACCAGTGCGTGTTTGAGTCAGTTAGATGTCTGCCGTGATGGCCTCCTGATGAGAACTCCGAACGCTGAAGCAGTGCTCCAGGATTGTTCGCACCAGTGTCCTGTGCTGCGCGCATTTGCGTTTACAGATGCATTGCGCTTTTCCAGAAGCCGTTACAAAAAATCTCTACTGCTGATGTTGCGTGTTCTTCCCATTTCATATCATTTCTTAGTATTACCACTAAACTCTGAAAAGATGCAACTTCTATAGGTCTTCGCCACATATAGTGCAATCGGATACAGTCAGGTTCTTTCTCTTTCTTGCAGGCATTACCTTGCACTTCTCTACATTTAATTAGAGCTGTCATTCGTTACACTCAAGGTGTGGCTTTTTCAGAGCGTTTCGTTATTTACAGTTCCTATGAGTCTTCCCCCCCCCCCCCCCCCCCCCCCCATGAACCATGGACCCTGCCGTTGGTGGGGAGGCTTGCGTGCCTCAGCGATACAGATAGCCGTACCGTAGGTGCAACCACAACGGAGGGGTATCTGTTGAGAGGCCAGACAAACGTGTGGTTCCTGAAGAGGGGCAGCAGCCTTTTCAGTAGTTGCAAGGGCAACAGTCTGGATGATTGACTGATCTGGCCTTGTAACAATAACCAAAACGGCCTTGCTGTGCTGGTACTGCGAACGGCTGAAAGCAAGGGGAAACTACAGCCGTAATTTTTCCCGAGGGCATGCAGCTTTACTGTATGATTACATGATGATGGCGTCCTCTTGGGTAAAATATTCCGGAGGTAAAATAGTCCCCCATTCGGATCTCCGGGCGGGGACTACTCAAGAGGGTGTCGTTATCAGGAGAAAGAAAACTGGCGTTCTACGGATCGGAGCCTGGAATGTCAGATCCCTTAATCGGGCAGGTAGGTTAGAAAATTTAAAAAGGGAAATGGATAGGTTGAAGTTAGATATAGTGGGAATTAGTGAAGTTCGGTGGCAGGAGGAACAAGACTTCTGGTCAGGTGACTACAGGGTTATAAACACAAAATCAAATAGGGGTAATGCAGGAGTAGGTTTAATAATGAATAGGAAAATAGGAATGCGGGTAAGCTACTACAAACAGCATAGTGAACGCATTATTGTGGCCAAGATAGATACGAAGCCCACACCTACTACAGTAGTACAAGTTTACATGCCAACTAGCTCTGCAGATGACGAAGAAATTGAAGAAATGTATGATGAAATAAAAGAAATTATTCAGATTGTGAAGGGAGACGAAAATTTAATAGTCATGGGTGATTGGAATTCGAGTGTAGGAAAAGGGAGAGAAGGAAACATAGTAGGTGAATATGGATTGGGGGACAGAAATGAAAGAGGAAGCCGCCTGGTAGAATTTTGCACAGAGCACAACATAATCATAACTAACACTTGGTTTCAGAATCATGAAAGAAGGTTGTATACATGGAAGAACCCTGGAGATACTAAAAGATATCAGATAGATTATATAATGGTAAGACAGAGATTTAGGAACCAGGTTTTAAATTGTAAGACATTTCCAGGGGCAGATGTGGACTCTGACCACAATCTATTGGTTATGACCTGTAGATTAAAACTGAAGAAACTGCAAAAAGGTGGGAATTTAAGGAGATGGGACCTGGATAAACTAAAAGAACCAGAGGTTGTACAGAGATTCAGGGAGAGCTTAAGGGAGCAATTGACAGGAATGGAGGAAATAAATACAGTAGAAGAAGAATGGGTAGCTTTGAGGGATGAAGTAGTGAAGGCAGCAGAGGATCAAGTAGGTAAAAAGACGAGGGCTAGTAGAAATCCTTGGGTAACAGAAGAAATATTGAATTTAATTGATGAAAGGAGAAAATATAAAAATGCAGTAAGTGAAACAGGCAAAAAGGAATACAAACGTCTCAAAAATGAGATCGACAGGAAGTGCAAAATGGCTAAGCAGGGATGGCTAGAGGACAAATGTAAGGATGTAGAGGCCTATCTAACTAGAGGTAAGATAGATACCGCCTACAGGAAAATTAGAGAGACCTTTGGAGATAAGAGAACGACTTGTATGAATATCAAGAGCTCAGATGGAAACCCAGTTCTAAGCAAAGAAGGGAAAGCAGAAAGGTGGAAGGAGTATATAGAGGGTCTATACAAGGGCGATGTACTTGAGGACAGTATTATGGAAATGGAAGAGGATGTAGATGAAGATGAAATGGGAAATATGATACTGCGTGAAGAGTTTGACAGAGCACTGAAAGACCTGAGTCGAAACAAGGCCCCCGGAGTAGACAATATTCCATTGGAACTACTGACGGCCGTGGGAGAGCCAGTCCTGACAAAACTCTACCATCTGGTGAGCAAGATGTATGAAACAGGCGAAATATCCTCAGACGTCAAGAAGAATATAATAATTCCAATCCCAAAGAAAGCAGGTGTTGACAGATGTGAAAATTACCGAACTATCAGTTTAATAAGTCACAGCTGCAAAATACTAACACGAATTCTTTACAGACGAATGGAAAAACTAGTAGAAGCCAACCTCGGGGAAGATCAGTTTGGATTCCGTAGAAACACTGGAACACGTGAGGCAATACTGACCTTACGACTTATCTTAGAAGAAAGATTAAGGAAAGGCAAACCTACGTTTCTAGCATTTGTAGACTTAGAAAAAGCTTTTGACAATGTTGACTGGAATACTCTCTTTCAAATTCTAAAGGTGGCAGGGGTAAAATACAGGGAGCGAAAGGCTATTTACAATTTGTACAGAAACCAGATGGCAGTTATAAGAGTCGAGGGACATGAAAGGGAAGTAGTGGTTGAGAAGGGAGTAAGACAGGGTTGTAGCCTCTCCCCGATGTTGTTCAATCTGTATATTGAGCAAGCAGTAAAGGAAACAAAAGAAAAATTCGGAGTAGGTATTAAAATTCATGGAGAAGAAATAAAAACTTTGAGGTTCGCCGATGACATTGTAATTCTGTCAGAGACAGCAAAGGACTTGGAAGAGCAGTTGAATGGAATGGACAGTGTCTTGAAAGGAGGATATAAGATGAACATCAACAAAAGCAAAACAAGGATAATGGAATGTAGTCTATTTAAGTCGGGTGATGCTGAGGGAATTAGATTAGGAAATGAGGCACTTAAAGTAGTAAAGGAGTTTTGCTATTTGGGGAGCAAAATACCTGATGATGGTCGAAGTAGAGAGGATATAAAATGTAGGCTGGCAATGGCAAGGAAAGCGTTTCTGAAGAAGAGAAATTTGTTAACATCCAGTATTGATTTAAGTGTCAGGAAGTCGTTTCTGAAAGTATTTGTATGGAGTGTAGCCATGTATGGAAGTGAAACATGGACGATAAATAGTTTGGACAAGAAGAGAATAGAAGCTTTTGAAATGTGGTGCTACAGAAGAAT